>NC_135954.1:31229773-31529773 GCF_053455715.1 Rhinoraja longicauda
TCCCATACTGCTGGCTGCTTCCCACACATCTCGGTGGCAGAAGTCAGATCTGCACTCACGAGTGTAAACTCTCGTAAACCAGTCGGCCTGGATGGAGTCCCTGGACAGATTCTGATATTGTGTGCCTATCAATTTGCCACAGTCATCACTAACATCTTCAACCTTTCACTTCTGCAGTCTACTGCCCCCTATCTGCTTTCAGGAAACCTCCCATCAATCTCGTTCCCTGCAAAATAAAGTGACCTGTCTCAATGGCAATCATCTAGTAGGTCTAACATCAAACGTAATGAAATGCTTTGAAAGATTGGTGATGGCCCAGCAGCATCAGTGTCCCGGACAATCTTGAAATTTTCCATACAGGAGAAATAGCTATTCCTGTATGGAATACCTGTATTCCATACAGGAGAGACAGACGCTATCTCTCTTGTATGTCATTCACCTTGGCAATAAGAACACCTATGTCAGGAAGCTATTCCTAGACCACAGCGCAGTCTTCAACACAATAATACCGAATTAGCTCACTTCTAAGCTCCTGGACCTCGGCCTCCATCTGCAACTGGGTTTTGGACTTCTTGACTAGAGACCTCAGTCAGTTAGAATTTGTCATTTACATTTCCTCCACCTTGACCCTGAATAGTGGTAAACCTCAGGGTTGCGTGCTTCGTCTCTTGCTCTCTGCCACATACATCCACAACGTTGTGGCCAAGTTCAATGCCAACTCAATCTTTAAGTTCGCCGATGATACCAAGGTTGCCGACCAGATCCACAACAACGATGATGCAGTTTACAGGACGGAGTGTGAGAACCTTGTGTCATGGTGTCACGACAACAACCTGGCTCTTAAAAAAAGACACAAAGTGCTGGAGAAACTCAAAGGACCAGGCAGCATCTGGGTCTGACACTTCTAGATACCCACCCGAAACATCATCTATCCATATTCTCCAGGGGGGGTGGAAGCTGCTTTCCGTCCTCGTCGTCCACCCTGGGTAGTTCTATAGAACTGGCAAAATTTGCAGCAAAGCATCAACTACGGTATTCTGAAGCACCAATTGCCACTTTTGATTGTTGTAGTTGACATAGAAAAGAAGAAAGAAAGATTCTCCAGAGATGCTGAGTTACTCCAGTACATTGTGCCTTTTTCATTGTACACCAGCATCTGCAATACCTTGTTTCTCCAAGCTAGCTCTTAATGCCAGCAAGACAGAAGAGTTATTTGTTGACCTAAAAAAAATGAGCTGGTAAAGACAACCCTGTTCTCATCTCTAGAGGTCGTTGACAGCACCAAGTTCCATATCATCAGCAGTTAACTGATCTCTTCACACTGATGCGGTGATCAATAAAATGCATTAGTGTATTTTATTAGGGCACCTAAGAAGGCATTTCCACAAGGATTCTCTGAAACATCTAAGATGTGCGAAAGAAAGTTTTCTGATGGGATGTTTGTCAGCTTGGTTTGGCAATTGCTCTGCTCTTGGCCACCTATACCTGCAGCTAGAGCTGAACTTAGCTCAGCCTGTCACAAGCTCATTCCTTCCTTCGATCCAGTCCATCGCCTGGTGGGGGTTTCAAAAGTCGGGAGCCTCGATCGCCTCGAGGCAGCAGTTTGACTGCCTGACCGCGGGAGAAGAATGAGGAGGAGATAAGACTTTTCTTTGCCTTCCATCACAGTGAGGGTGTGCCTGGAGCAATCACTGTGATGGTTGTTTGTGTTAAATTGTAATTGTGTGTCTTGTGTTCTTTATTGTTTACTGCCGGACCCTGACGTGAGAGGACGCTGGCGCTGTTTGTTCGCCGCTTCTCCGTCAGGACAAATCTTTGTTTGTTTGTTTGTTTTTATGTCTTGTTTGCTCTGTAAAGCGTCTTTGAGTATCCTGAAAAGCGCTATATAAATTGAATGTATTATTATTATTATTATTATTATTATCTTCATGGTTCGTTGTATCAGGCAGCCTCAAAGTATCATCAAGGATGCCTTGTGATTCTCATTTACTGAGAGAAGATACAGGAGTTTGAAAGGCCAGACATCTTGACTTAAGAACAGCTTCTTCCCCACTGCAATCTGACTCTTGAACCAATCACCTCTTTCACAGCCCCTTACATACTCCTACTCTCAACTTTACCTCATTCGCTTATTCCACAACTGCACTTTTTTGTAATAATGTTTGTATGCTTTTTTGAACTATAATGCACCATTTGTACTATTATACTATTTGCTGTTTTGCACTTGTATTTATTATTGTATCTACAATTGTACATGAGCTTCATGCGAACAAGGAATTTCATTGCACACTGCTCTATATAGCAATAAACTAATCAGAACTGAAAACTGAAAATCTAGAGAAGATGTGAATCTGTGGAGAGGAATGAAATCTGAGAAAGACAGAAGAAAATGTAAGAAATACTGGAACAAGACTGGCTGATTGTTGAATTCATTGTTGAATCTTGAATGTTTTAAGTCTGTCATGTGCTGAGTGAGGTGATCAGGTACTGTATCTCAGGCTGACTTTAAGATCTGTTAGTGCACTGTTGGAGGCCAAAGACAGACAGGTCAGCATAGAAATGGGATGGAGAATGAAAGGAATAGACAACTGGAAGCTCCCAGAAAACAGTGACAAAATCTGTGTTTTACTTTCTTGATGTAGAGGAGACAATGTTAGGGTAACTCAGTAGGTTTTCATTCCACTGGTGAAAAGATTATGTACCTTCTCACAAATCTTCTTGAGGTGATCTTATAGAGCTGTATAAAATCATGAGAGGAATAGATCAGGTAGACACATAGTCTTTTGCCCAGAGTAGGTGAATTGAGGACCAGAAGACATAGGTTTCAGGTGAAGGGGAAAAGATTTAATAGGAATCTGAGGGGTAACTTTTTCACACAAAGGGTGGTGGGTGTATGCAACAAGCTAACAGAGGAGGTAGTTGAGGCAGGGACTATCCCAACATTTAAGAAACATTTAGATGAGTACATGGGTAGGACAGGTTTGGAGGGATATGAACTAAACGTGGGCAGGTGGGACTAGTGTAGCTGGGACATGTGTGGGCAAGTTGGGCCAAAGGACCTGTTTCCACACTGTATCACTCGATGACTCTATATCACCACTTCATGAAGCTTCACAATAAGCCTAGGTTTAGAATCTTAAGGTTGCCAACAATCTTTGCCAATCTTGGATCTACATAATGTGTAGGAAGGAACTGCGGATGTTTATTTACACAGAAATGCTGGAGTAACTCAGCAGGACAGGCAGCATCTCTGGATAGAAGGAATAGGTGACGTTTTGGGACGAGATCCGAAAGTCTGAAGAAGAGTCTTGACCCAAAATGTCACCCATTCCTTCTATCCAGAGATGCTGCCTGTCCCGCTGAGTTACTCCAGTATTTTGTGTCTATCTACGTACATTTGTTTTGGAACGATCTGCGCATGAGTGGAGAACAAAATATCTCTGTCTATATGCAGTGCCTCAGTGCCAAATTAGACCTCCACATCATCAGAAATGAAAACAGAACATAAACCTGGTAAAACGTACTTGTTTGGGGGTAACTTCATTGAGAAATAGAATCACCAAAACTAGAATACTGTACATCCTAAATTATTTCTACTTTGTCGAGGGGCATTTCCAATGTTCCATTGGTATTTTATATTTTGTCCCACATAATCAGATATTGGCTCAAGTCAGTACTTGCTTGTGCATGAATTGATGTTAAAAGGCTTGGGTTATATTCATAAAGGTGTGACTGCTTTGAGAACAACACACAGGGTTGAATTTCAGCAATGATTTTGGTAACCGATTGTTGTCTAGTTTTTGATACCTTTCTTTGATGGGTTAAACGAGAAGGCAAATTCAAATGGAAGCCAAATAATCATTTTATCCAGAGCCACCTCTGTCCTATCTGTCCTTTCAATATAGATCCCGTTATTCAGAGAAATATTTATTTTAAATTGAACATGCACACACAAGTGGTATTTACAATGTGAAGTTGCGCAATTAAAATAATAACTTTATGGAGCTGTTCCATTCCTCGTACAAGATAAACAAAATACTTTCATGTAACCCTTAAATTTTATCTAGAGACCAAGCCTGAATTCAGCACTGGAATTCATAAAATAATGGAGCTTTGTCACTTTCAAGCTGCATTTAAAGAATACCAATTTAGATTTGTCAACGTAACGTCAACTCACTTATTAAAGTGGAAGGAAATGATTTGGAAACATGCTCTACCAGCCTTTGATTTCATATCAGGTCTGCAGAGCTGATTCAGTATGTTGAAATGTTTAAGGAAAATAACAATGCTTTTTGAGTGGTTGTCATTGTGATGAAAAGAGTGCTCTGGTGCTCTATTGTCTATTGTCTATTGTCTATTGTAATGGATTAGTCAGCCAGTTTAAACTGTGCTGAGTTCAGCTTTTGGGAAATTAGTTTAAAATTGGATGCATTTATTTAGTTCTCGCATTGTAAATAGCACTTAGATTTTATGCAAAATCCTAGTGTTCTGTTACATGTATCATTCTATCTGCGCAAGATGAATTGCTGACCCAATTATGCTTATTAACACTTGAAATTCATTAATCATTTTTAAACTGATAATTATATTTCAAGGTTACTTGTTATTGACTTATTGGAGGATGCTAGTTCTTAAAAAACTTCTTACGCTTTTATTTGTGTTAAACAAGTAAAGAAGAAAAAAATAATTATAGAATTATATTCGCAACAGAGTATTGGCACAGGAAATTACACTTGTTGGGCTAATATATATATATATATATCAGTTCAGTTCAGTCAGCAGAAAGACAATACATGATTACAATCGATCCATTTACAGTGTGTAGATACATGATAAGGGGATAACGTTTAGTGCAAGGTAAATCCAGTAAAGTCCAATCAAGGATAGTCCGAGGGTCATCAAAGAGTTAAATAGTAGTTCAGCACCGCTCTCTGGTTGTGTGTATATATTTTCTGGTGTGTATATATAATATATATATTTTATACGTAATCTAGACTACACTTCTTCCCACCCTGCTTCCGGTAAAGACTCTGTCCCCGACTTCCAATTCCTCCATCTATGCTGCATCTGCGCCCAGGATGAGGTTTTCCATAGCACTTCATCGGACATGTCCTCATTCTTTAGGAAACGGGGGTTCCCCTCTTCCATTATAGATGAGGCTCTCACGCGTCTCCTCGATATTCCGCAGCACCGCTCTTACTCCCCCTCCCCCCATTCGCAACAAGGACAGAATCCCCTTGTCCTCACCTTCCACGCCATCAGCCGTCGCATACAGCATATATTCCTCCAACATTTTCGCTACCTCCAACGGGATCCCACTACTGGCTACATCTTCCTATCTCCATCCCTTTTAGCTTTCCGCAGAGACCATTCTCTCCGCAACTCCCTGGTCAACCCAAACCACCCTCTCCCCAGGTACTTTCCCCAGCAACCGCAGGAGATGCAACACCTGTCCCTTTATCTCCCCTCTCGACTCCATCCAATGACTCCGTCAGTCTTTTCAGGTGAGGCAGAAGTTCACTTGCACCTCTTCCAACTTCATCTACTGTATCTGCTGTTCCAGGTGTCAACTCCAGTACATCGGCGAGACCAAGTGCAGGCTCAGCGATCATTTCACTGAACACCTCCGCTCAGTCCGCCTTAACCTACCTGATCTCCCGGTTGCTCAGCACTTTAACTCCACCTCCCATTCCCAATCTGACCTTTCTGTCCTGAGCCTCCTCCATTGTCAGAGTGAGGCCCAACACAAATTGGAGGAACAGCACCTCATATTTCGCTTGGGTAGCTTACATCCCAGCGGTATGAACATTGACTTCTCTAACTTCAAATAGCCCTTGCTTTCCCTCGCTCTCCATCCCCTCCCCCTTCCCAGTTCTCCAAGCAGTCTTACTGTCTCCCACTACATTCTATCTCTGTCCTGCCCACTCCCCTGACATCAGTCTGAAGATGGGTCTCGACCTGAAACGTCACCCATTCTTTCTCTCCAGTGATGCTGCCTGAGTTACTCTAGCATTTTGTGTCTACTTTATCTATATAAATATTGGTAAGATCAGCTAGAGAAATGGATGGAGAAATGACAGATGGAATTTAAACCGAGGAAGTGTGAGGTTACACTTTGAGAGGATGAACATAAAGGAAAAAATACAATTAATGGTTAAACCTTTAACAGAGAGATCGGGTTCCAAGTCCATTATTCCCTGAAAGTGGCAACATGAGTAGATAGGGTGGTAAAGAATGCATATGGTATGCTTACCTTCTTTGGTCAAAACATTGAGTTTAAGAGTTAGGAAGTCATGATGCAGCTTTATAGGATTTTGGTTAGGCTACGTTTAGAGTATTGGGTGCAGTTCTGGTCATCCCAATGCAGGAAGGATGTGGAGGGTGTGGAAAGGATGCAGAGGAGGTTTACCAGAATGATGTCTGGAGAAGGGGATATTAGCTACGGAGAGAATAGACTTGGATTGTGTTCTCTGAAGTGCCAGAGGTTGAGGGGAGACGATGGAGAAATATAAAACTACTAGACCAAGATGACCCATTGGGCCCAAACCACTCCTGCATTGGTGCAGCACCCTCTCCCCTCCCACTCCTCCCTCCCCTCTCCCCCCACACTCCAGAAACAAGTGAACAAACAAGTTTTAGTGTATAGATGGGAGGCATAGATAGGGTAGACAGTCAGAACCTTTTCCCAGGATGGAATTATTAGATACCAGAGGGCCTAGCTTTAAGTTGATGGGCATTGCAGGTTATATTCCACAGAGGTCGATAGGTGCCTGGAACTCACTGCCAGGTTGGTGGTAAGGCAGTTACCGGGGTGGTAATAGTGGCAGTTAAGAGACTTTTGAATAGGCACATGGATATGCAGGGAATGCAGAATATGAGTTATGTGCAAGAAGATTAGAGTTGGTCTTGCTATCATGTTTGGCATGGACATTGTGAGCCAAACGGCCTGTTCCTGTGCTACATTCATTTTACATAAGTGTGAGGAGTTTCATTTTGGGAAACCAAACCAGGATAGGATTTTCACTATGAATGGTAGGGCACCGAGAAGTATTGCAGAATAGTGGTACCTTGGAGTAGAAGTATATAGCTCCCTGAAAATGGCATCACAGATAGACAGGGTGGTGAAGAAGACATCTGTTCTGCTGGCCTTCATCAGTCAGGGATTAGAGTATTGGAATTGGGATGTTATGTTCCAGTTGTTCCAGTTATGTTCCAGATGTTGGTATGGAGTATATAAACATAGCACAAAAAGTAAGGAAATTTGTGTTTGGTAGATTATTTCTTTGATGTAACAATGCTTCTTGGCAATAAATCTTATACCGTTGGAAAGCCTGTTTATTTCCCTTTTAAATGGTGCCACATTTGTAAGGAACATGCATTTGTGGGATGAGCAGCAGAGCTGAGTATGTGGGTTGCGCCCATGAAAAATCTGCCAAATCTTCTCTGCCAATGCCAAACAGCTTATTCTGCCATTGACTCTTGTTTGGTGTTGTTTGGTGGATTGGTTGATTGAAGTCTGAAGAAACAAGACATATTGGCAATTTAACAATTTATTCATTTAATAAACAGGAGCCTCAGTAGCGTGTGGAAGAACCATACACAGCCACAACAGCCTGGCACCTCCTCCTCATGCTGGTCACCAGCCTGGTCACACACTGTTGTGGGATGGCATCCCATTCTTCAACCAGCATTTGTCGCAAGTCAGCCAACGTGGTTGTGTTGGTCACTCTGGCACGAACAGCACGCCCAAGCTGATCCCACAAGTGTTCAATGGGGTTGAGGTCAGGACTGCTGGCAGGCCATGCCATCCTCTCCACTCCCAAATTCTGGAGGTAGTCTCTGAGAAACCCTGCTCTGTGGGGGCGAGCATTGTCATCTTGGAGGATAGAGTTCGGTCCCAGACTGTGGAGATATGGGATTGCCACTGGTTGCAGAATCTCATCTCGATATCTCTCTGTTCCTCTATCGGTGCAGCAATCAGCATAGCGTTCTCCACGTCTTCTCCACACTTTGACCCTATGATCTAACTGCCGTAGGCAGAATCTGGACTCATCGCTGAACATAACGTTCCTCCACATGTTCAGGTTCCAGTGCACGTGTTGCCGACACCATCGCAAACGGGCCTGACGGTGAAGGGCAGTCATGGCAGGCCTCCTGGCAGCCCTATGAGACCGGAGATCGGCTGCGTGCAGTCTGTTCCGAATTGTCTGGGCAGAGAGCCGTCGGCCATATCGTCCTGCAAACGTTGACTGCAAATCTGTAGAAGACAGCCTACGGTTCCTAAGTGCTGACAGGGTGAGGAAACGGTCTTCTTCGGGTGTCGTCTTCTTGGGACGCCCACTTCGCGGCCTGTCTCTGACATCCCCCGTTATATGGAACTTGGCCTTCACTTCGGAGATGGTACTAGGGCTCACTCCAAATAATGCCGCAACTTGGTTTCGCGGAACACCAGCTTGAAGTTGCCCTATCGCATGGGCCCTATCCAGATCAGTCAAACGTGGCATGCCGATTCTTGGAGCAGACACCTACTGACCACTGTAGCAGGGCCCATGCTCACAGATGCTGCCAATCAGGTGCCAATCAGGCACCTGATTGTCAGCACCTGGGGGTACCAGAAGCTCAAAATAAGAGTCAATAGCACCAGCAGAATAAGCTGTTTGGCATTGGCAGAGAAGATTTGGCAAATTTTTCATGGGCGCAACCCATATACTCAGCTCTGCTGCTCATCCCACAAATGCATGTTCCTTACAAATGTGGCACCATTTAAAAGGGAAATAAACAGGCTTTCCAATGGTATAATATTTATTGCCAAGAAGCATTGTTACATCAAAGAAATAATCTACCAAACACAAATTTCCTTACTTTTTGTGCTATGTTTACTATAGGGAAGATGTAATTAAGTTTGAAAGAGTGCAAAGAAGATTTACGAGGATGTTGCCAGGGCTTGAGGACCTGAGCTATAGGGAGAGGGTGAGAAGGCTAGGATGTTATTTCTTGGTGTGGGAGACTGAGGGGTCATCTCATAAAGGTGTATAAAATCATGAGGGGCACAATTAAGAGGAATCCACACAATTTTTGAAGCACCTTCCCTGGGGAAGGAGATTTTAAAACTAGAGAGGAAAGATTTAAAATGAACCTGAAGGGCAACTTCTTTACACAGAGGATGGTGTGCATTTACAATGAGAAAGTGGTTGAGGCAATAGTACAATAATAACATTTAAAGATCAACTGTACATGATGGGAAAAGTTTAAAGGGATATGGATCAAACACAGGCAAATTGCATTAGCTTAGATAGGCACTTTGGTCATCATGGTCAGCGAAGTGTGGATGCAGCCCAGACCATCACACAGACCAACCTCCCTTCCATTTATACCTCACGCTGCCTCGGCAAGGCCAGCAGCATAATCAAGGACGAGTTGCACTCTGGCCACTCCCTCTTCTCCCCTCTCCCATCAGGCAAAAGGTATAGAAGTGTGAAAAAGCAACCTACCAGATTCTGGCACAGTTTCTTCCCAGCTGTTGTCAGGCGACTGAATCATCCTACCACAACCAGAGAGCAGTGCTGAACTATTATCTACCTCATTGGCGACCCTCAGACTATCTTTTATCGGACTTTGCTGGCTTTACCTTGCATTAAATGTTATTCCCTTATCATGTATCTATACACTGGAAATGGATCAATTGTAATCATGAATTTTACATATAATCCTGTAAAAAAAATAGTTTTGGAAAGTAAAATAGTACAATTATAACTCAATGTAACTCAAGATTGTACAATAATACTCCACAAAATAATCAACCAGGTGGTTAGACCCAGCACAGGTCAGTCTGTTCCGGTTACATATAAATTACATATAAATGAATACTGACTAGCTAATTAATTTATTGCATCGTATGGGAGGCGCATTCCCAATCTCGTTGTACCCCTGTACAATGACAATAAAGATATATTGTATTGTATTTTATTCTATTGTAGTAACCATTCACATGTGAATTAAATCCCACTGACCCTGGGGAATCCCTAGCCCATGAGAGCTCAATGTTCAGGATAGTGTTGGGAACATTACGCCATACATCAGGAGCACACAGCCACCTATGTAAGTGGCAAAGGAAGCAGACTAACTCCCAGGTATATGTGGAGTGTGTGTATCCCACATTGACCTCATTATCTACCACAAACCTAAAATAAGGGATTCAAAGATGTCATCTTCGATGCTCAGAGACCACCTAAGAAGAAGAAAAAGAAGAAATATTTGAACAATTAGTTAAATATTTTGTAAATTCATTATTGCAATGACTTCAGTTGCAATAAGCTACAGTATTTGGAACAATAGAGATCTACCATGTGGATCATCTGGTTAAAGAGAATTTCACAAGCTAATTTGATGGCATTCTGAAGAAGGGTCCCAACCTGAAACGTCACCTATTCATGTTCTCCAGAGATGCTGCCTGACCCGCTGAGTTATTCCAGCATTTTGTGGCTTCATTTGATGGCATTTGTTTATATAGAAAGTATATTATTTTTGGTAATTGACTCCCTAATCTCTGTGAATGTCATATACCATCCATTATAGATTGAAAATATTATAAGGACCAGCCTGGCTACATCCATAAACCAGGTCACGTCTCTTTACAATGCAGAGGAAATTAAAATGGGGACTGCAGGCAAGGTGAACAAGAACTAAGAGGATGCAGGCAGAATTCAGAAGAGAGAAATCTGAAAAAAATAACTGAAGGCAGAAGTAAAAACAAAGGAATTGAGGGCATTTCAAGATAGGTTTTCAAATAGATTTTTAAAAATTTGGCCAAGTCAAATCAAATAATAATAATAATATTCATTTATTGTCATTGCAACAAGTACAACAAAATTAAAAAAATAGCAATCCTGACGGTGCGTAAAAACATATATGCAATAAATGCAAACAAGTAAATACCAATATATTAAATACAAAAGTTTTAACAGTGTGACCTATTGCAGAAAGTAGTGTTCAGTTCTCGTATGGCCCTGGGGTAAAAACTGTTCTTGAGTCTGTTTGTTCGGGATTTGATCGACCTGAAACGTCGACCAGAGGGCAGAAGAACAAACAGACGGTGGCCGGGGTGGGATGGGTCTTTTATTATTTTTCCTGCTCTACTGAGGCAGCGCAGGCTGAACAGGTGCTCCAGGGAGGGCAGTGAGCAGCCGATGATCTTCTGGGCCGTCGTGATGACCCTCTGAAGGGCCTTCCTGTCCTTTTCTGAGCAGCTGGCATACCATGTGGTTATACAGTATGCCAGCACACTCTCGATGGAGCAGCGATAGAAGGACATCATGAGCTTCTCCTGCAGGTTGGTCTTCCTGAGGATCCTCAGGAAGTGGAGTCTCTGCTGTGCCTTCTTCACTGTGGTAATGGTGTTGGTAGACCAGGTAAGATCCTCTGCAATGTGCGTACCCAGGAACCTGAAAACGGGTACCCTTTCCACACAGACCCCATTGATGTAGAGTGGGTCGTGTTCTGCACTGGTTTTCCTGTAGTCTATTATAAGTTCCTTTGTTTTGGAGGAGTTCAGGACAAGATTGTTCACTGAACACCATGCTGCCAACCTTTGGATTTCATCCCTGTAGGCTGTCTCATCTCCTCCTGAGATGAGTCCAACCACCGTCGTGTCATCCGCGAACTTGATGATGGTGTTGGTGGGATGGGTGGGGGCGCAGTCGTGAGTGTAGAGGGAGTAAAGGATGGGGCTCAACACACAGCCCTGTGGTGAGCCGGTGCTCAGTGTAATGGTGGAGGAGAGATGAGGGCCTATTTTGACGGTCTGGGGGCGGTTGGTCAGGAAGTCCTTGATCCATTGGCAGATGGTTTGGGGAAATCCAAGGTCAGAAAGTTTGGTAACCAGTCTGCTCGGGATGACTGTGTTAAAGGCAGAGCTGAAGTCTAGGAAGAGCATCCTCACAAGACAGTGAAAAGAAAAGATTTTGTATAAAACAATTCATTAGTGCAGAAGTACACAATTAGAAAACAAGTCGACGGTAGTGCAAGAGGCGGACTGTAATGTTTCATTGCCGAGGTTGGATTAGAGTTAGAAGAAGGGTCTCGACCCGAAACGTCACCCATTCCTTCTCTCCTGAGATGCTGCCTGACCCGCTGAGTTACTCCAGCATTTTGTGTCTACCTTCGATTTGAACCAGCACCTGCAGTTATTTTCCTACACATTAGAGTTCTGCAGGTCAGTTCAAGATCCTGATAGTTGTCGGATAGTTTCTATTTCTGAACCTGGCGTTGCGGGACTTCAGATGTCTGTATCACCTTCCCAATGGTACCGTCGAGAAGAGGGCATAGCCCAGATGGTGTGGATCCTTGATGATAGATGCTGCTTTATTCAGGCAGCACTTCACGTAGATGCTTTGAATGGTGAGGATGGGTGCGCCTATGATAGACCAGGCTGAGTCCAACACTCTCTGCACCCTCTTGTGTTGCTGTGCACTGGCATTTCTGCACCAGGCCATGAAGGAATCACAAACATGATATTCACAAACAAAGTCACCTAATTCACAGTAATTCTGATTATACTGAGTAATTTACTGTGTTATCTGGACCTACGGGTTAATATAATAATGAAAAAATTATTTTGAAACATAGAGAATGATTTACCAAATATTTTCCCATAAAGGTAAAATCTCCTTTTAATACTTGCTACTTAGAGAAATGGCAAAAGGGCAAAAAATAGATGAAATGTGTTTTAATCTAGTGAGTTGCTAATAGCTGCAATGTACTGTCTTACCTGAAAATTTCTAAAGAGATTTAGATTTTAAAAAAGCCTTCGGAAGGAAGGATTCTGTGACTAAAAGAAAAGATCAGAGGTGGGACTACTTAGACAGTTTTTTTCAAAGACTGACGCAGGTACAAAAAATGAATGGTCTCATTCTGTGCTCCATCATTCTTTGATACAAAGGCCTCCCTGCCAATATCATTTTATTCATTGAAGTCCTTACTTTTTATCTGATTAAGCCAATCTACTTTGTGTCAGACAGAAATGTAATTGACGAAATGCATTGATGAGGGGGAAAGGATTACTCTGGTCTTTGCATTCAGTGAAATTAAAAATGCATAAATGCATTTTAAAAAGTAGTGCTGCAATTTGCAATGAGGACAATTCCCTTCCTTTTCAGTATCAGTAAATCATGTGCAGGTAATTGAATGACACAGAAATTCGGAGACACATTGTTAGAAAGAATAATCCTTAAATTACATTGGTTTGGGGTTAAAGGCTGGTAAGTCATGAAAATCATAATTTAATTTAGTTTAACTTAGAGATACAGTATGGAAATAGGCCCTTCAGCCCACCAAGTCTATGCAGACTATTGATCACCCATTCACACTTGTTCTATGTTATCCCACTTTCTCATCCACTCCCGAAACACTAGAGGCAATTTACAGAGGCCAATTCACCTACAAATCTGCACAATTATGGGATGGTCACAGGGAGAACATGCAAACTCCACACAGGCAGCACCCGATGCCATGACCGAACCCGAGTCTCTGGTGCTGTGGGGCAATAGCTAAACCTGCTGCGGTAATTGTGCTGCCCAACCAAAATGTCAGCAACTTGCATTTACAATGTATCTCTAAAAGAAAGATGTCCCAAGTTATATGACAGAAAGGGAAACGTCCACATGGGAAACGTCCACATCCCTTCCTATCTGCCCAAGACCGCCAGAAATTGCAGAGTTGTAGATGTAGGCAGGTCCATCGCACAGACCAGACCTCATACCATTGACTCCATCTGCACTTCAAGCTACCACGGAAAAGCAGCCAATATAATCAAAGACTTATCCCACCTTGGTCTTTCCTCCTCTCCCTGTTCCCATCTGGCAGAAGGTACAAAAGCTTGAACGTGTGGAACAGATTCTTTCCCTCTGTTATCAGAATTCTGAAGCACCCTTCCGCAGGCCAGGGTACAGTTTGATTCATCTATATCCCACTGAGGACATTGGACTTTGAATCAGGAAATAATGCGCTACAATGCTGAGGTTAATTCTGCACTTAGTATCTCCCACTTTGCTCTATCTCTTGTACTTGAGTTTGAACTGATTATATTTATGCCCATGATATATGATCTGTTTGGATAGCATGCAAAACAAAGCTTTTCACTGTACCTCGGTACATGTGACAATAATAAACCTAAATCTAAACCTAAGGAGGCTTTGGGTATAAGATAGGGAAAGAAAGTGATGATGTGGAAAGACTTGGTGCAGGAATGACAGAAAAAACTTGGACCCAGGCAGTTGATTGCAGGTTGTCAAGAGCAGGATAATGGAACAACGAGCCAAACTCAGAGGAATGAACTAAAGGGTGTTTGAGATTGAATGCAAAGGCAGAGGAAATTGTAGAGGTTTTGTTCAAGGAGGAGGATTTTAAAGGTTATATTTTACATGCCATGAAGTACCTTGAGGGACTGGTTATGGTGCAGCCTCCGATTTCAGTTTGCCTCCCATTGCAAGCAGACCCTTTGCCCCTGGCCCGATACTCATCCCCGCAAACAAGGTTAACAAGGACACCTAGTCTGACTGTCCTCATTTACATTTTATCTCTGTATGCTTTGATGTTACCTTCTCCTAGCTAACAATGATCTATTCTACATTTTCCTTGCTCTCCATCCACTTTGTCTCGTTTTCACACCTTACTTTTCCTTATCTCTGTATCTCCCTCTCCCCTGATTCAGTCACCCTGAAACGTCACCCATTCCTATCCGGAGATGCTGCCTGTCCCTCTGAGTTACTCCAGCATTTTGTGCCTATCTGCGGTTTAAACCAGCATCTGCAGTTCCTTCCTACAACAAGGGCACCTATGTCAGACTCTGATTTATTGACTATAATTCCGCCTTTAGCACCACAATCACAACCACACTCATCTCCAACCTCCGGGACCTAGGGGTCAGCATCCACCTCTGCAAATGTATCCTCAACTTCCATAGACTACAATCATGGTGACAAAACGTCCTCAACGATAATTCTCAACGCAGGTGCCCCCACAACAATTTGTTGACAGTCTCTTACTATACTCCCTATACACTTACGACAGTGTGGCCAAATTCTGCTCTCACTCCATTTACAAGTTTGCAGATGGCACAGCACAGTAGGTCAGATGAGGAATGATGATAAAATGGAGTACAGAAAGGATATCAAGTACTTAGCAACATTGAGTCAAGACAGCAACCTAACTGCATTCAGTGCTCCCGGGTGGCCTCCTTTACATCGGCGAGACGAAGCATACGTTAGGCAACCATTTCACCGAATACTAGTGCTTGGTCTGCCTAGGGCTGCTGTATCTCCCTGTTGTTAAGCATTTTAACTTTTTAACTTTCCTTCCCATTCCTATACTAATCTTTCCGACCTGGGACACTTCCATTGCCAGAGTAAGGCCACACACAAACTGGGGGAACAGCACCACATATTCCGCTTGGGTAGGTTTCAACCCAACTGTATGAACATTGAATTCTCCAATTTTAGGTAACCTGCCAAAAACAAGCCCCCGATGTCCTCCCCTCTTTTTCTACCCCCTGTGTCCCACCTGGATGCGCACCAAGCTTTCATCACCCCTCACTACAATGTCTCTGAAGAAGGATCCTGAGCCGTAACGTCACTATTCATCTTCTCCAGAGATGCTGCGTGACCTGCTGAGTTTCTCCAGTTCTTTGTGTCTTTTCATTGTATGATTTTACTGGATATCATGCAAACAAAGTTTTTCACTGCATCTCAGCACACATGACAACAATAACCAATACCAATACCAATTATGCAGATCAGTAGAAACACAATATATTGTAGCACAGAGTGGCTGAGGTTGGAATATATGGGAGGTGGAAAACAGTGCACCAAAAAGGATTGTGTTCAATTGGCCAAGTCTGACATGCAGATGGCAAGTAATTCTAGAGTATCAGGAAGTCAATGGTTCAGAAATTTCAATAGACAATAGACAATAGGTGCAGGATGAGGCCATTCGGCCCTTCGAGCCAGCACCACCATTCAATGTGATCAGGGCTGATCATTCTCAATCAGTACCCCGTTCCTGCCTTCTCCCCATACCCCCTGACTCCACTATCATTAAGAGCTCTATCTAGCTCTCTCTTGAATGCATTCAGAGAATTGGCCTCCACTGCCTTCTGAGGCAGAGAATTCCACAGAATCACAACTCTGACTGAAAAGGTTTTTCCTCATCTCAGTTCTAAATGGCCTACCCCTTATTCTTAAATTGTGGCCCCTTGTTCTGGACTCCCCCAACATTGGGATTGTAATGTCAGTCAGTACCCTACCTCCAATACCATGTGCTCTAATTTTGCCCACTAATCTCCTATGTGGAACCTTGTCGAAGGCTTTCTGAAAGTCAAGGTACACCACATCCACCGGCTCTCCCCTTCCTTCACTTTAGCTTAGTTTAGTGATGCAGCTTGGAAACAGGTCCTTCGGCCCACCGACACCACACTGACCATCGATCACCGGTTCACATTTTCCCACTGTTATCCCATTTTCTCATCCACTTCCTACTCACGAGGGGCAATTTGCAGGGGCCAATTAAATCCAGAGAACTCAGAGGAAAGGCGCATGGTCATAGGAAGAACATGAAAATTCCACACAGACAGTACCCGAGGTCAGGATTCATCCTGGGTCTCTGGAGCTCTGGGGCAGCAGTAATCAACTATTGTAATGGAGGAAACATGCAGCTTTTGTGTAAGAAGGAACTGCAGATACTGGTTTAAACCGAAGATAGACATAAAAAGCTGGAGTAACTCAGCGGGACAGGCAGCATCTCTGGAGGGAAGGAATGGGTGACTTCTCGGGTCGAGCCTGAAACGTCACCCATTCCTTCTCTCCATAGATGCTGCCTGTCCCGCTGAGGTACTCCAGCGTCTTGTGTCAAACTTGCACCTTACAACAGCAATTGTCCTGGTGGCATGAATTTATTGTAGCTGATGTAAGTAATGAAAATGAACATATTTGCTGGAATGCAGCATACCACACATTAAATTTTGTAAGTCATATTATATGTGGAAAGTTAGAATATTATTTACACTTCCAAACTAAATTACTAAATTGGCAAATGTGTCGGTTGAAATTGCAGCAGGAGTATAATTCTATGTATGGAAATTGTTGTTTAAATTATTAGCTAGTGTGGGAAGAAACTGAACCCAAAATTGTTTTGTTCCATTTGAACAATGAATCATCAGTCTATGAATGAGACTGTTCTAGTCACAACAATACAGAAGAATATTCCAGCAGCAAACTGCATGCTTACTGATTCAGCTATGTCCTCTGCTTTACCATTTTGAGCAGTTTTAACAATCGTACAGGGCACAAATAAACAAAGATTTCTGATTAATCAGCAGTTGCATATAGCCATATTACTTTCCTTTAGCTGATGAAATGATAAAATTATCACAAACAAATATTATTAATGTATTATGAATATACACTGAATCCTATGACAGAAAGCAAAGAACAAACTACACTTAGTTGAGCCAGTCACCTTGTGTCACGTATGTAGGTTAATTGGCTGAGTAAATGTAAAAATAAAATAAAAAAATTGTCCCTAGTGGGTGTAGGATAGTGTTAATGTACGGGGATCGCTGGGCGGCACGGACTTGGAGGGCCGAAAAGGCCTGTTTCCGGCTGTATATATATGATATGATATATGATATGATATGATATTCCAGAAGCCCCTTTTACCTACATTCTCACCAATCATAACCCGTGTGCAGGTAAGCCCAATTCGTGTGTCTGACCTTGGAGTTGTTATTGAGCTCTTGTGGCTGGACCTTCTCGTGAATCGCCAGCAGTGACAGGCTGTATGCAAAACCAAGTTGGGCGTGAAGGAACCACAGCTCCCCCCTCAGCCACCGGTCAAACAAGGTGGCGACTGCATGGCTTTGTCCTGCCCCGTATCGGTCTGGCGGCTTGATTTTACAGCCTGATCTTATTTGGTTCTGCAGTGCGGGAGGTCTTTGACAGGAAGTGTTGGGGTCTTGTGACTAGACCTTCTCGTGAGGCTGCTGGCGAGTCGCCAGCGGTGACAGGCTGCTTGCAAAACCAACGTGGGCGTGAAGGCGCCACAAATGTCATATTTAATCTTTGTTTGATCTTTGTCAAACAAGGCAAAACAAAAGCTCAAGTAATTAAACCAAATCGCATGAAGTGTTTGTCTGATTTTCAAAGTACAAGTTGATTGTACTAGAAGGACACCTTTATCCACGCATAGAACTTTGAACAGTAAAGCACAGGAATGGACCCTTTGGCCCACAATGTTTGCCAAACATGGCATCAAGCTGAACTGATCTCATCTGCCTGCAAATGATCCATATCCCTCAATTCCCTTCAAATCCACGTGGCTATCTAAAAAGCTTATTTAATGCCACTATCATATCTGCCACCACCACCACCCCTGGCAATGCGTTCCAGGTCCCCACCACCCTCTATGTAAAAAACTTGCCCCGCACATCTCTATTATATTTTCCCCCTCTCACCTTGTAGCTATGCCCTCTAGTGTTGGACATTTCCACCCTGGGAGAAAGGTTCTGAATGTCTATCCCATCTATGCCTCTCATAATTTTAAATACTTCTATCAAATCTCCCCTCAAACTCCAACATTCCAGAGAAAATAATCCAAGCCTATCCAACTTCTCCCTGCAGCTGAAACCCTCTAATCCAGGCAGCATTCTGGTAAACCTCCTCTGCACCCTCTCCAAATCTTCCACATGGCCATTCGGTCATAAGGTCATAAGTGATAGGAGTAGAAATAGGCCATTCGGCCCATCAAGTCTACTCCCCCATTCAATCATGGCTGATCTATCTCTCCCTCCTAACCCCATTCTCCTGCCTTCTCCCCATAACCTCTGACACCTGCACTAATCAAAAATCGTTACTGCAAATGCGGCCTAACTAAAGTCCTATAGAGCTGTATCAAGACTTCCTGACTCTTAAAATCAATTCAATGCCCCTAGCAAAGAAGGCAAGCATACCATAAGCCTTCTTTACCACCCTACTTGTGCTGCCACCTTTAATGAGCTGTGACCTGTTCCAGTTGGAACAGTCTTATACTTACATAGAACGTGTCAAGCTATGTAAATAAGGTTTTGATTTGTTTCATCCTTGTGCAGACAGTATGGAAACTGGCATTTAAATTTGTGTGTACGTGTCCTTTCAATATTTACCAAACTCTATCATCTTTAATAGAGGAAAACTTTCATGGAGCAATTTCAGCCCATTGCATTGCTGAAGCACATCAGGGATCACATATATATTGGATGAAGTATGCTTGGGCGAAGTATGTTTCTGGTGAAAAATGTGACAGAAGCTCCTTGACACTTCCCTTGATCAGCCATTATATGAGCTAGTGAGGTCAGTGCATTGTTGTGTGCAGAGAATTCGCATCAGAGAGAGTGGAAGGATTCTCAGTGTGTGTCGAGAGAGATATCTGGTTCATTATCACATTTTTAGTTTAGTTTAGTTTGGTTTGGTTTAGTTTGGTTTAGTTTATTGTCATGTGTACTGAGGTACAGTGAAAAGCTTTTTTGTTGTGTGCTATCCAGCCAACGGAAACACTATATATGAATATAATCAAGCTGTCCACAGTGTACAGATACGGGATAAAAGGAATAATATTTGGTGCAAGATACAGTCCAGTAAAGTTTGATTAAAGATAGTCCGAGAGTCTCCAATGAAATAGTTGGACTTAGGATGGTTTAGTTGCCTGCTAACAGCTGGGAACTGTCCCTGAATCTGGAGGGATGCATTTTCACATTTCTGTACCTCTTATCTGATGGGAGAGGGAAGACGATGGTGTCTGGGGTGAGATTGTCCTTGATTGTGCTGGTGGCCTTGCTAATTTACTCCAGCATTTTGTGAATAAATACCTTCGATTTGTCTTCGAACAGCATCTGCAGTTATTTTCTTACACTGCCGAACTTCCTAAGCCTTTTATGGAAGTAGAGACATTTGTGTGCTTTCTTGGTCGTTGCTTTGATATGGCTGGACCAGGACAAGTTGTTGGTGATATTTACACCGAGCGACTTGAAGCTTCCAACCATCATTACTTCGGCACCATCAATGCAAACTGGGGCATGTGTACCACTTCGCTTCCGGAAATCAATCACTATCTCCTTTGTCTTGCTGACATTGAGAGAATGTTCTCCTTCCTGTTCTCCTTCTCATCATTATTTGATTTCCCGCCCAATGCAGTGGTGCCATCTGCGAATTTGGGAGAAGTATAATGTTCCTTTTTTTGGCTGATCATGTTCACTTGTTGCTTTGAGGGGTAAACCAGGGAATATTCATCCAAGGCAGCCTACTAGCATTTAATTACCGTGAAGGTGAAGGTTTGCGCCCATGATAATGGCATTTATACTTCCAGATGTGACTTGCTTTCAGTTTTGCATGCATATCCAGACCAAAGAAAGAACTGGGCACTGGTACAATTTTAAATGGTTCAAAGCCAAAGATTTAGCAAATGAGCTTTTACATTTGGCACTAAAAAATTGCTCTTCTGCTTGGATATCTGCACTGGAAACAGTGTTGCTTCCTGCCCTGACAGCAAGATAAATTAGAACTGAGAACAACATCATCTTACATTTCTGAAGCTCTTTATTATCAAGGAAACTAAAGTCCATGCACTGAAATATACTGTAAAAAGTAAAGTGGAAAGAAGTTCTGAGCAACTCTTAAACATAAATATCTTTATTAGACTATTTGTCAAATTCTTGTTAGACATAGCAATCATTGTTTATTTTTATTGCTGCAGTTATTAAGGATGCGGCATGGTGGCGCAGTGGTAGAGTTGCTGCCTTACAGCGAATGCAGCACTGGAGAACTGGGTTCGATCCCGACTACGGGTGCTGTCTGTACGGAGTTTGTACGTTCTCCCCTTGACCTGCGTGGGTTTTCTCTGAGATCTTTGGTTTCCTCCCACACTCCAAAGACGTACAGGTTTGTGGGTTAATTGGCTCAGTAAATGTAAAAAATGTCCCTGGTGTGTGTGTAGGATAGTGTTAATGTGCGGGGATCGCTGGTTGGCGTGGACCCGGTGGGCCAAAGGGCCTGTTTCAGCGCTGTATCTCTAAACTAAACTAAGCTAAAAATTAAGATTTATATCTAGACTATAAGTAACATCATTATTATTAAGTAAGAGCATTAATAAGTAAGAGCATTTTCAACAGGTATTCTGCTTAAGTAGGTTCTCTTCAATGAGGAAGTCTTGAAGTCTTTGCTGTAATTAGTAGATGTACACCTGTGGGAAAAGGCAGTCAATATTTCAAAGCAATAATGCCCTTTATGATTCCCTGAATCACTCTTCATTCCTCAATAGTCAATAGTCAAGTTTATTTGTCACATACACATAAATGTGCAGTGAAATGAAAGATTTCCCACAGTCCAACAATAAGAGCAATGAAAATAAGCAATAACACACACAATCATAAACCAACACCAAACAAAAAGAAACAAAAAGAAACATCCATCACAGTGAGTCTCCTCCAGTCACCAGCTCACTGTGATGGAAGGCCAGAATGTCTTTTTCTCTTCCCCTGCCGTCTTCTCCCGCGGTCAGGCTGTTGAATTTGCCACGTTCCAGGCCGCGCCGGACGGTGGAAGGTCCGCAGCGGCCCGACCCAAGCCCTGCGATTCAGGGCGGGCGAAGATGCTGCCGCTGCCGCTGCACGTCGGGGCGGTCGGGGCTCCCGACATTGAAGCCCCCGCCGGGCAGAGAAAAATCCCGCGGCCTATTCCAGGCCGCGCCGGACGGTGAAAGGTCCGCCGCGGGCCGACCAAAGCCCCGCGATTCAGGGCGGGCGAAGACGCTGCCGCTGCCGGAGCTCCCGATGTCGGCCCCCACCCAGGGCAGGGCCTGTGAGCTTCCAACGTCCACGCGGCCGGAGCCTCCACAGGCGAGTCCCAGGTGGAGGCCGCCAGCTCCAGGGGTTTGGCCGATGGTAGGCCGCAGCGGGAACGGAGACACGACCCAGAAACAAAAGGTCGCGTCTCCGTTCGGAAGAGACAATTTTATATTTACAGTTCCCGTTCCCCCTCCCCCCCCCCCCCCCCCTAGTACACAACCCCAAAAAACTACATCACATTTACACTACAATCAAGACAAAAAAACAACATAAAAACACAAAGACAGACGGACTGCAGGTAAGCCGCAGCTGCTAGGGCTTCTTACAGCACTTTCTCATGCTATACCTGTGCACTTTCTCATGCTATACCTGTGCACTTTCTCATGCTATACCTGTGCGCTTTATCTGTTCCCATTCTACCGTCCAAAGACCTGACATTTGATTCACTTACATTTCTTCTGAAAAAGACAAGCGTACCAGATGCCTTCTTTATCACTCCATCTACTTGTGTTGCCACTTTCAGGGAGTTATGGACTTGGACCCCCAAGATCCCACTGTACATCATTGGTGTTAAGGGCCTTGCCATTAATTGTATATTTCCCCCTTGCATTCAATACTAGTGTGGAAAGCAGTGCAGAGCAGGTTTGTGGACTGATTTTCTCGAGATGGCATTCTTTCATGTACAGGATGCGGGCAATGGAATGAAGGGGTTGACATTTGAAGAAAGCTTGGGCAGGTTGGGCCTCTCCATTCATGTGTAGAAGAATGAAACACGGAATGTTCTGACAGGGATTGACAATGGATGCTGAGAGGATGTTCCGTTTCAGAGTAAGGAGTCACCCATTGGGGATGACAATAATGAAGATTTTCTTCTCTAAAAGGTGGTGACTCTTTGGAATTGTCAATCCCGGAGAGCTATGGAGATGGATCCTATTTAGGGAGAAGAATGAGATATTTGAACACAAGGAATTCAAGGGAAATGGGATAAGAGAGGGAATATGGTCTGTATTCCACGATTGGATAAGCCACGATCTTAATGTATGGTGGAGCAAAACTGATGAGCTGATAAGTCTATTCCTGGACCAATTTCTTATGTTGTAATGAGTACCCATGCGGGAGATAATCTCAGTGGAGATGTATCATCAGAGACCATTTCCAGGAGCTCCGTCTGAAGAATCTATAATTCAGTCTTTGAAGGAGCTCTGCTTATTTCTGTAGCCCGTTCAGTAAACAAGTTCCGTAGCTGAAGAAGGGTCTCGACCCGAAACTCCCAGTTCGCTCCCAAGCCGGATTACAGGTACTGACCACATTTCACAACAGTTCTCCTTCCGTGCCCTGCGTTCTACACTGGCTGTGTTGCGCCGGCACCAGCAAGCCCCCGCTCTGACTCTCCCGCACCTCCGGGCCTCACTCACCCACACCTGCAACGGACCCCAACTTTATTTCAATCTTCGCCAGGTCCACGCCCTCAACAAACACTTCCTCCCCTACCTGGACTCCACTGGGGATCACAAGCTTGTCCGCCACCAGACCGGTCCCTCCACTGACACTCCTCGACTTGACCGCCCACAGGCCCGGGGTTCCACCGCTGGACCGCGCCGCCTGCCCGACCACCACGAGGCCGAGATTGCCACCACGGGTAGCAGCACCAACATCCACCACCTCTCCGATCTTCACCTCCTTCCCGGCCTAACCCAGGCCTGGACCACCGAAGCTGCAGCGGCTGTCGACTTTCACCACCTCCCTGGGGCCGCTGTAACCGCCTTTTACTGTCTCCCGGGGGCCACCAATACTGCTGCCGCTGACCCGTATCTCTACTCCAGCCCCCCACGGACCCCCACCAGCGACTTCGCCGACACTCGCCTCTTCACCACCCACCAGCGGGCCGGAGCCGACGCCTCACCTGAGTTCCAGGCTCAGCAACAGGCCCACGACCTCCATGATGCAGACTCCAACATCACGTGGTCTGACTCTGCTAGGTCCTACTGCTCCGCCCCCCCCCCCTCCTACACGGAACCTCAATAGTGATGGGTCTTCCCCTTCCCCCTCTTTTTACCAGGTTACCCCGACCACACCCCACCCATACAATAGTCCTCACGCTCCCCTCCTCTCTGAACACCCACCATCCCCCCACCAGATCTCTCCTTGGCCTTTGTCCACTCCCCTGCCCTTCTCTGACCCCAAACCACACCCTTGTTGTGCCTTCACCATCCCCCCTGACCTCCCCCTTTCTGATACGGAATGGTCTGTCCTCACCAGACCCTCAGACACCTCCTCCTACTTACCCTTGGACCATGATCCCACAGATGAGCACCAGGCCTTAATCTCAAACACCATTACTGATTTCATCACTTCATCGCTTCACGGAACACCTTAAGTCAGCACATGTGAACTAACCTGATCTCCCAGTTGCTGGACACTAAATATTTTTCCCCATTTCTACACAGACCTTTCTGTTCTTGGTCTCCTCCATTGTCAGAGTGAGGGTAAATGCAAATTGGAGGAACAGCATCTCATATTTCACTTGGGCAGCTTACAGCCCAGTGGTATGAATATTGATTTCTCTCACTTCTGGTAGCCCCGACATTCCCTCTCTCTCTATCCCTCCCCCACCCAAGTCGCACTAGCTTCTCATATTCACCCTACGATGTTTCCTTTATCATTGTTACTTTTTTGCATATCTTTCATTCGTTGATCTTTATCTCTCCACATCACCGTCTATATCTCTCGTTTCCCTTATCCCTAACCAGTCTGAAGAAGGGTCTCGACCCGAAACGCCACCCATTCCTTCTCTCCGGAGATGCTGCCTGTCCCGCTGAATTACTCCAGCTTTTTTTTGTCTATCTTTGGCCTATGTTAAACTATGTCACCAGGTGGCTGGTGAATGGCCCAGCTCTGATGGCCAGGCACACCAACATTCCACACATCTCATGGTCCACACTTGTGATTCGTGAGATGCCCAAACATCGCCTTTGTTTCTTTGTCTATCAGTGGAAGGAGCAAAAGCCACATCCAGAAAGTGATGAGCAGCAACTACCTCACATTTGGATTTACCTTAATTTCTGTTTGCCAGTGATTTCTCATGACACTACCCTCCTCCCCTTGTCTTCCTAATTTCCTTTTCAAGTGCCTCCCAATACTTGTTGTACTCTAGACAGGCCTCCCTTATTATTAATTGACCTGCGTGGGTTTACTCCGAGATCTTCGGTTTCCTCCCACACTCCAAAGACGTACAGGTATGTAGGTTAATTGGCTGGGTAAATGTAAAAATTGTCCCTAGTGGGTGTAGGATAGTGTTAATGTACGGGGATCACTGGGCGGCACGGACTTGGAGGGCCGAAAAGGCCTGTTTCCGGCTGTATGTATATGATATGATATGATATGATGATATCTGACATGCTTCCTCTTTTCTCCTTATCCAACCCTCAACTTCCCCTGACATCCAGTGTTCCCTATACATATCACCCTCTAGGCTTTTACCCTGACAGGAATACATTGGCCTTGCACTAGAATCTTTTAGCAATGTCAACATCTTGAGAAGCAGCGCAAACCACAGCTGGGGCATCTTTCTTCTTGGGGTCCTAAAGGGGATCCATTACTGAGACTCTGACATTATGTATGCATGAGTTTCCTGACCTGCGATGCCAAGGAGTCAGGTTTTCAGATTAGGCCTCTTTCAGATCTGTCTGGGTCTGCAAGGAGTTCTTTTTTAAAAATTGTGGAATACAAATGTGAAACAAGAGCTTTTGAAAAAATAAAGCATAGATAAAGAAGGACAGCCACTATCGGTTAAAAAAAATCAACAAGTTGATACAAGGAACTGTAGATGCTGGTTTACAAATAAAGGACACAAAGTGCTGGATTACTCAACGGATCAGGCTAGATCTCTGGAAACGTGGATAGGTTAAGTTTTGGGTTGGGCCACTTCTTCAAACAGTATTCTTCACTGTGTTCAGTCACTCTTCTTCAAACTGAACAGGTTGCATTTTGCTCATGGTGCATAAAAAGCTATCCATGCAGGTGTTAAGATAAAAAAGAACATAAGTTGAGATGGGAGTTTTTGACTGAGTATTGAAACGGTATAAAAACACAGAGTTGGTGCCGAGGAGCTGTTTGTGACATAAATGGGACACCTTAAATGATAAAGTGATCTGACACATTGAAGTGCTTTGCAGAAATATGCTGATTTTGTCGGAATACTATCCGATCAGCTTCACCTTGAATACAGTTAAGCACATAATTTTTTCAGAAGTGAGCCTTTTGACAGTTTTATGCTCCTCTCGCTCAAACTTAATGTTGTATTCTGTATAAATGACATCACACTGCCTTTTTTGCTCTCATGAAACATGACATCAATTCAATTTACAATCACCAAGGGAAGTCTTTAAATCCACTAAAATTAAATGGTCAGAGTCTCGCGTGTACATGTGGGCACAAAATATAATCCCTCTATTTAATGATTTCAAGTAGAAAAGTTTACAAAAGTTTCCAAGAAATGTTGACGTTGAAAAAAATAGACATTTATTTGTATTCAGAAAGGCAATCACTTTATGTTAGATTAAGTATATTAGATTAAGTATGTTAGCTAAGATTAATTCAAGAAACATCTCTACTTTAACATAGCTCTAAAGTTCAAGGCAATTGATTTTTTTGGAAGTATTTATGAAATTCAAAGTTCCAGTAATTCCTTCTGCTGGAGGCTTCCTGTTTCCATTTTACCTTCAAACAAGGGATTAGAAAAGGAAGTGGGTTCATTTGAGACCTTGGAAAACACCTGTTTAAAATGAACAAGAGACAGTCTGTTAGCCCGAAAGTAGTTTCTTCCATGAGCTACTTTGCACTTGCTTCTAATCAGTTATTGAAACATAGAAACATAGAAAATAGGTGCAGGCGTAGGCCATTCGGCCCTTCGAGCCAGCACCGCCATTCAATTTGATCATGGCTGATCATCCAAAATCAGTACCCCGTTCCTGTTTTTACCCCATATCCCTTGATTCCTTTAGCCCTAAGAGCCAAATCTATCTTTCTCTTGAAACTATCTGTGTTTCAGAGCAGATTACTTATCAATAATATTGAACATTATTATTGGTCCTTATAATCATAATTAACGTGTCTGGGCTGAGCTATTTTTACAATTTACTGGATCGAATCTTACCTTATGCGGAGTTTGCCAGGGGTAAACACTGATAGCTGGGCTTGTCAAACTGTCCTCTTTTGTAAACTGAAAAGAAAAGCATAATGGCATGGCACTGTTTTGGCAAGCACTCCACTACGCCAGACAGTTTCACACTGAGAACTGTCAAGAAAATGAATATCACAGAATATGTTGACTAATTATATTTTTATTGCGGAGCATCGGGCAACTCTCAGGATAACAAGCATACAGAGAAAAATACATTTGTCTTATGAATTAACATGTCAGAACCTTTCTTTTTGAGCTGGTGGGAATGGTATTCTGCCAGTTTCAGTTAGAGATATTGTATCTTGTAGGTATTAATTAAGTGGAAGTTTAGCTTTTATTTTGTCATATTATTTTCTTTTATCATATTTTAGGTAGTGATATTCAAACAGCATGTTTTATCTTCAGGCACCCTTTATTTTGGGTTTTCTCTCTTCTGGTGAAGGCAAGGATACCTACTGGGCTAATCTTCCTTGGGTTCCTCAGCTGTCTCCTCCCGTGAGATGTCATTAGTGGTGTGCATAAACAAATAGATTAGAGGGAAGGTGAACAGACTTAATTCTTAACTGTGTAGGAAGGAACTGCAGATGCAGGTTTAAACCAAAGATAGACACAACATGCTGGAGTAACTCAGCGGGACAGGCAGCATTTCTGGAGAGAAGGAATGGGTGACATTTTGTGTCGAGTCTGAAGAAGCATCTCAACCCGAAACATCACCCATTCCTTCTCTCCAGAGATGCTGCCTGTCCCGCTGAGTTACTCCAGTAATTCTTAACTGTGTTCGGTGGGGTACGAGAACACACTGCCAGCAATAACGGTAAAGACCGTAAGCAAACTTTATATTGAAAAAGTATTGAGATGAGAATTCAACATGCAGTAAACTACATGGGCTACATATCATTGTATTGGAAAGTGGACCAGTCGGTTACCTCTTTTTTTTCAGCTTGGCATAATTGTTAATAACACGTTATTATTTTTATCGTGTATCTGTACACTGTGTATGGCTTGATTGTAATCATGTATAGTATTTCTGCTGACTGGATAGCACGCAACAAAAAAGCTTTTCACATGTACCTTGATACACATGACAAGAAACTAAACTAAACTGAACTAAACTTAACTAGACAGCACAGAGACTGGCCCTTCGGCCATTGACCTTCAAATGCTCACTTGTACTAATCCCATTTTTTATTTGCGTCACCTTCCTCTGAATTACTCCCAGTTTATTGTATTTCTCACTCACTTGCAAGCAACGGGCAATTTGAAGACACTAATTAACCTACCGACCCTCATATCTTTGGCTTGTGAGAGGAAACCAAAGCCCCTTGTGGAAACCTAGACTGTCAGAGTAGGAACATGCAAACTCCACACAGACAGTACCGGATATCAGGATTGCTGGAGCTGGGAGGCAGCAACTCTACCAGCTACACTGCCCGCCCGACGTCTGTACACTGCTCCTGTATTCCATTCAGAAACCTTTCACGATGAAGAACAGTAATTGATTTAGCAGAATTTATCATTGTGCAGCATTATTTATTTTATATATTGAGTTTAACTGAGATAATTAGCAAGAGAACTGTCCTGCTGAAGTACCAAGACTAATATTGTGAAGCAGTCAATATGTATGAGAGTCATTGGGTTAATTGTCTATCTACTAACACTGCTCACAGTCATTGATCCACCTGACACAGAAATTCCAACACACGCCATTTTTAAACAGATCAGACAATCCAATTAAAATACATAATCACAGAACATAGAACATAGAACAGTACAGCACAGGAACAGGCCTTCTGACCCACACTGTCTATATTGAATATGATGCCGAAGACCAACTCTTCTCAGCCTGCATATAATTCAAATCCCTCCATTGCCTGCATATCTATGTGCTTATTCAAAAATCTCTTAAATGCCACTATTGTATCATTCACCGTCCTCTGTGTTAAAAACTTGCTCCGCACATTTCCTTAAATCTTACCCATCTCACCTTAAAGCTATGCTCTAGTATTTGATATTTCCACTCTGGGAAAAAGGCTCTGACTGTCTACCTAGTCTATGGGTCTTCTAATTTCATATACTTTGAAAAGGTCCCTCAACCTCGACGTTCCAGAGAAAACAATCCGGGTCTGTTCAACCTCTCCATGTAGCTAATACCCCCAATCCAAGAATCATTTTGGTAAACTTCCTCTGCACTCTTTCCGAACCCTCAATATCCTTCCTGTAAGACTGTGAGACTGCACAACCATCGCTACTCCCAGCAGACCAGTCAACAGACCAGTTAACAGTAACAGTTTAAAAAAAAACATAGTAAATGATGACAATTATCCTTATCTTTATTTTTATTTATAATGAATGTCTCTTGCTATCCACTTTGCTGCTGTAACACTGCAAATTTCCCCGGTGTGGGACAAATAAAGGAATATATTATTATTAGTAATGGGGTGGCCAGAATGGGGTGGCATGAATTACGCCAAATGTAGCACCAAACTCTTCCCCATTGGTCATTTGGCACATCCACCACACCACACTGAACTGGTAGTGGCTTAAAATGTGCCCTTTTTGGCATTAGCACCTATCCAAAATATATCAAACTGATCAGCCAAGCATAACCCCAGAAGAGGCAGGGGCATTCAATGATTGCAAAAAGGAAAATAAATGGGAGGGGGTTAGAGTCATAGAGTCTAACATTCTACAGCATGGAAACAGGCCCTTCGGCCCAACTTGCCTACACCTACCAACATGCCCCATCTACATTAGTCCCACCTGCCTGTGCTTGGCCCATAACCTTCTAAACCCTGTTCTATCCAACTAAACTAAAGGAGTTGAGTAGGGATATGGGACAGACTAAAGTGCTCTGGAGAGAGCCCGCATTGACTTGACGGGCTAAATGTCTTCCTTCTCTGCTGTGAGTGGTGTCATATTTCCTTATAACTTAGAAGGAAGCCATTTGACATTGAGTTTATGGCAGCTCTCCGAGCAATCACATCAATCCTATTCTCCCACTTATTTCCATGTAACTTATTGTCCTGCACACACCATTATTACCTCCATATTATTCCACCACACTGGGGACTATCAACTGCAGCCAAATAACTTACCAACGAGCATGTCTTTGTGATCTGGGTGGAAACTGGAGCCCCTGCGGGAAACCTAAACCATCGAAGGGATAACGTGCAAACGCCACATAGACAACACCTCAGAATAAAACACAACTCGACCAGCAGTGCCACTATGCATGACTTTCATGCAGCAGGCATAGAGGGCCCTGAACGATTTTTGACTTCCAAAATTCAATGTAATGTTACAGAAATAAAGTGACCAATTTTATTAGCTGTATCAAATGGACAAAAGAGCTCTTGTGAAATGATACTCACTTTTGCTGATAAATCTGCACTGTGATCACCATACAGGATATTGGATATTGAATGACATTTGGTTGCTGGCATTGGTATCCTTTAAATAAAAAATAGAATCAATCAGTTATGAGTGATCTTCTTCGACATGGTTATACCCCAAACCTTGGTACACTTTGAGCGCGTACAATCTACTCAATGCATACTTATTTAATAAATTGACAGTCAATATTGGTTTATTTGCACAGCTCCATTGTTAAATATTTGTTTAGTAAAAAGTTGCTGTTTTCCAAAAGAAAAAGTTGCTAATTGTGGATATTACGAGCAATATATTGTGCTTCTTGTGTGTGCTCTGGCCACCTGCAGCAAGAAACTGTTACACAGCACACTGCAGATGATAACATCTTGTGCAAAAAACAAACTGCTGGAGGAACTCAGCACATCAGGCAGTATCTTTAGTAGGAAACGGACAGACCACATTTGGGGTCAGGACTTTTCTTCAGTCTGCTGCCTGAACTACTGTGCTCCCCCTGCAGTTTAATTATTTGTTCCAGAAATTTGTTGCAACTGGGTATGTGCACCTCAAGTTAACTAAACAGCTATTTATTTTCTACATGGGCTGCACATTTATAAAAATGTTTGATGAAATATACTTACAGACAGATGATGTGACATTTTACATCACTGCACCATTAAATAATTCGGGAATTATTTTGCTGCCATAGATTTTGAGTGACAAAAAAAAATGCTGATCGTGGAATCGGCATTTAAAATAATCCAGAGGAATGACTTAATGTTTTTTAACTTGTAAGCGTCCTTAAAGATGTGGGTCTGCATCTCTGAGTGCTGAAGTGAGGCATTTATCAGGTAGCTATCACCATAAACTGATAATGGTGGAATGGGTGATGGACGAACTGAGTACACTAATCTTTCAAAGATAGACACAAAATGCTGGAGTAACTCAGCAGGTCAGACAGTATGTTTGGAAAAAATGGAGAGGTGATGATTCTGGTTGGGACCCTTCGACCCGAAATGTCACCTATCCATTTCTGCCAGATATGCTCTCTGACCCGCTGAGTTACTCCAGCATTTTGTGTCTAATTTTGGTATAAACCAGTATCTACAATTACTTTTTATGACGATATACTAGTCTTTCACTTTTGTCTTGTAGGTTTTAACTCAGCCGAGGCTGATAGAACAAAGATTTCATTCCATTTGCTGTAAGGGTCCCTGTAGGCACCCAAATGAAAGTGGCAACATAAGTAGATGGAGTAGAAAGAAGGCATAAAGAAGGTATGTTTGCTTTCATTGACAGAGGCACTGAGTACAAGAGTTAATAGACAATAGACACTAGGTGCAGGAGTAGGTCATTTGGCCCTTCGAGCCAGCACCGCCATTCACTGTGATCATGGCTGATCATCCACAATCAGTACCCCGTTCCTGCCTTCTCTCCATATCCATTGACTCCAATATCTTTAAGAGCTCTATCAAAGTCTCTCTAGAAAGCATCCAGAGAATCGGCCTCTGCTGCCTTCTGCGGCAGAGAATTCCACAGATTCACAACTCTGAGAGAAAAAGTTTTTCCTCATCTCCGTTCTAAATGGCCTACCCCTTATTCTTAAACTATGAACCCTAGTGCTGGCCTCCCCCAACATCAGGAACATGTTTCTTGTCTCTAGCATGTCCAATACCTTAATAATCTTCTATGTTTCAATAAGATCCCCTCTCATCCTTCTAAATTCCAGTGTATACAAGCCCAGTCGTTCCATTCTTTCAACATATGACAGTCTCGCCATCCCGGGAATTAACCTCGTGAACCTAAGCTGCACCTCCTCAATAGCAAGAATGCCCTGCCTCAAATTTGGAGACCAAAACTGCACGCAATAATCCGTGTGTGGTCTCATGAGGGCCCTGTGCAACTGCAGAAGGACCTCTTTGCTCCTATACTCAACTCCTCTTGTTATGAAGGCCAACATTCCATTGGCTTTTTTCACTGCCTGCTGTACCTTCATGCTTCCTTTCAGTGACTGATGCACTAGGACACCCCGATCTCATTGTACTCCCCCTTTTCCTAACTTGGCACCATTCAGATAATAATCTGCCTTTGTATTCTTGCCACCAACCTCACATTTATCCACATTAAACTGCATCTGCCATGCATCCTACCACTCACCCAACCTGTCCAAGTCACCCTGCACCCCCATAGCATCCTCCTCACAATTCACACTGCCACCCAGCTTTGTGTCATCTGCAAATTTGCTAATGTTACTTTTAATCCCTTCATCTAAGTCATTAACGTATATTGTACATAGCTGTGGTCCCAGCACCAGGTCTTGCGGTACCTCACTAGTCACTGCCTGCCATTCTGAAAGGGACTTGTTCATCCCTACTCTTTATTTCCTGTCTGCCAACCAATTTTCTATCCATGTCAGTACCCTGCCACCAATACCATGTGCTCTAATTTTGCCCACTAATCTCCTACGTGGGACCTTATCAAAGGTTTTCTGAAAGTCCAGGTGCACAACATCCACTGGCTCTCCCTTGTCCATTTTCCATTTTCCTAGTTACATACTCAAAAAATTCCAGAAGATTAGTCAAGCATGATTTCCCCTTCGTAAATCCATGCTGACTCGGAGCGATCCTGTTACTGATATCCAAATGCTCCGCAATTTCGTCTTTTATAATTGACTCCAGCATCTTCCACACCACTGATGTAAAACTTATCATATTGTGATCACTGCATCCTAATGGCTCTTTTACCTCAAGTCCCCTTATCAGCTCAGGTTCATTACACAACACTAAATCCAGAATTGCCTTCTCCCTGGTAGGCTCCAGTACAAGCTGTTCTAAGAATCCATCTTGGAGGCACCCTTCTGCACTGTTCTACATTTTCTGTTCTAAATCTATCTAGTGTTAGGGCTCGAGCACAAAAACATTGACATTTTACTAATACATAACTGTACGATTGGCAATATGATCAGTGTTGAGAATGTGCTGAACTGTTCTATACTGATATTCCATTGCCTGAAGAGAAGGAAAATTATATGAGTTAAAAAAAACTAACATTTAAAAAAAAAACCAAAATATTTTCCAAGGTAAAAGAATTTAAATTTGATGACAGGTATAAAAAAGGTGTTGTGGATAACTTTGTGATGAAGTGTTTCCGGTGATAACTCTTGAAAACTAAAAGGCCTATTGTCAGATCTTTTGCTTTTGGATAGTAAAGGGTTGAAGGCAAATTGGAAAAACACAGAGCGTGGATTTAAAATCCCTTAAATCTTCTGATATTTACAAGTCAAAAATGCATTGCGATAGAACCCAGAACATAGAACAGTACATGCGAAACAGGCCCTTCGGAAAACAAAGAAAACAATCCAAGCTTGTCCAACCTTTCCTTATAGCGAAGACCCTTCAATCCTGGCAGTATTCTGGTAAACCTCTTCACTCTCTCAAAAGCCGCCACATCTTTCCTGCAATAGTTAATTTACCAAGAATACATTACTCAAATTTCACAACTCAAATGTCCAATAAAACTCTCCAAGCTTTAAACAGCCTCATTAAGGAATAATTCTGGTTAATGAGAAATACCAGAATTTTAAATTTTTTTTTTACTTCACACAAGATTTTATTTGATAAACTCTGAATTAAATCATTCTGCCCACTTCCAGTAATAATGATAGCTATAGTGGTTTTGGCAGGATTTCTAGTTCAGCAACTTTTATTATTAATGAGATGTCCCCTTTTATTCTCTGAGTGCCTGTCAGAAAACTCGGAAAATCTAAGTTGTGATGTGTTATAATGGACTGGATCATGACCTAAATGGATCTTGTATAGATGCAAGATCCTATTAGTATTCTTCTTGTTCAGCTTGCATTTAGATTTGGGTTGTTTTGCCATGAAAATTAATTACAGCAAGATTTGCAACATGTTGTGTTTCTTGTAAATCAGTCATGTGGTGCCATACACTGTGTACCATTTATCCCATCAATACTTTTGTTTACAGTATCAGGAACCGGTTTCAGTCGTCCTTATACCATCCATCATACAATCTAATGGATCATAAATGAGAAAAGATTTCTCATCATAGTCTACAAAGCAGTGGATTTCTGGTGGAGATTCCCTGAAATTTCAGACGTCACAGTCATACAGCGTGGAAACGGGCCCGGCGATCCAACTTGTCCCATCTACACTGAGTCCCATCTGCATGAGTCCCACCTGCCTGCATTTAGCCCATATCCCTCTAACCCTATCTTGTGCATGGACCTGTCTAAAGCCTTCTTCAACGTTGCGATAGTACCTGCCCACCTCCTACCCACTCCGGCAGGTCGTTCCATACACTCACCATCAATTGTGTAAAACATCACCCATCAGGTTCCTATTAAATCCTTTTCCACTCACCTTAAACCTATGTACTCTGGTTCTCGATTCCCCTACTCTGGGCTGTTAATTCATTGTTGTTAATTCATTGAATATAAAATAAGGTAATTGTCAGATCAGAAGTGAAATTGTTGATTAAGACTAATTAGTCTAATTTATAGACTAAGATAATCAAATGATCAGTGGCAGTGTGTTAAACAGCTCCTGAGCTGCTGAGTAGATGTTTTTTTTTTAAGGGAAGTGAGCTAGGCTGAATAGTGGATTTTATTTAATGATAGGGTATTTGGATCTGAGATGGAATGTTCCACATATCAAAAGGCATATTCTAATGGAGCATCTTTGTCTTGAAATGCTAACTTTGTTTCTTTGTCCACAGATGCTGCCTGACCTTCTGAGTGTTTGCAGCAGTTTCTGCTTTGACTATATTAAACTGGGGTCATGTTCAATGGTGCTTTATTGTCACATGTGTGAAGTGCAAATGCACAGTGAAATTATTTTCTTACAAACAGTCCAGTAAGTTTGTGGGCTGTTTGCCCTTCTTCCCTCAGGAAAGCGCTCCGGGTCCATCAAAGCGCACACCACAAGACTAATAAACAGTTTCTACCCGAAGGCCATCACCACACTGAACTCTGCACTGAAAGCACACCACCCATAGACAATATTTATACTGTACAATACCCACCTTTGTGTGTATTTCTTAATACTGATATATTAATTTATAATATTTATTTTTATAATACTATTGAAGCTTTTGAGGCTTTTGAGAGAGAACTTGGCACCTCGCGTCCTGGAGACTCCGCAACAGAGAAGTGGGAAACTCTGTGGGACACCATGCACCACACAGCCTTGGCTAGCTTTGGGAAGGAGATCTCAAAGACACATGACTGGATTGAGGCCAAGTCGACCGAGATGACTCCCGTCATCGAAGCGAAGCGCGCCGCCTTAGCCGTGTACAAGCGGTCAGCCAACGAGAAGAACCTGTAGATCCTCAGGGTTGCCAGGAGCAAGGCTCAGCAGACTGCCAGGCGTTGCGCCAATGAGTACTGGACACAGCTTAGTGAGGACATCCAGACAGCCGCCAAAACAGGGAACATCAGGGAAATATACAATGGCATTAAGAAGGCACGGGGACCAGTCCAGAGCAAGACAGCCCCCCTCAAATCGCCACTGGGGAAGTAGTCACAGACAAATGCCAGCAGATGGAGAGATGGGTGGAACACTACTCCGACCTCTACTCGAGAGAGAGAATACCGTGTTCCCCCTCAGCCCTTGACGCCATCGAGTACCTGCCGACCATGGATGAGGTAGATGGAGAGCCGGCGGTAGAAGAGCTCAGCAAGGCCATTGACAGCCTGGCCTCAGGCAAGGCCCCAGGCAGCGACGGGATTCCCCCTGACCTGATCAAGCACTGCAAGACAACCTTACTGCTTCCTCTGCATGAAGTCCTCTGCCAGTGCTGGCAAGGAGCTGTACCGCAGGACATGAGGGATGCCACGATCATAACCCTCTACAAGAACAAGGGCGAGAGAAGCGACTGCAACAACTATAGAGACATCTCCCTCCTCAACATCGTCGGCAAGGACTTTGCTCGGGTCGTCTTGATCCGCCTGCAGAGGCTGGCAGAATGTGTCTACCCAGAGTCACAATGCGGATTCCTAGCTGAAAGGTCAACAGTAGACATGGTCTTCTCTCTTCGCCAGCTCCAGGAGAAGTGCAGAGAACAGCGGATGCCCCTGTATATTGCTTTCATTGACTTCACCAAGGCGTTCGACTTCGTCAGCAGACATGGCCTATTCAAGGCTCTCCCAAAGATCAGCTGCCCACCAAAACTGCAGAGCATGATAGAATCTTTCCACATCAACACGAAGGGGACAGTGCAGTTCAATGGCAGTTTCTCGGAGCCCTTCGACATCCGCAGTGGTGTCAAACAAGGCTGCGTCCTCGCTCCCACACTCTTTGGGATTTTCTTCGCTCTGTTCCTGAAACATGCCATCGGCACCGCAACAGAGGGGATCTACCTGCGTAATAGATCAGGTGGCAAGCTCTTCAACCTCAGCCTCCTCCGAGCCAAGACAAAAGTACATGAAGCTCTCATCAGAGACATGTTGTTCGCCGATGACGCAGCAGTTGTGTCCCACACCCAGCAGGAACTACAGTCACTGATGGACCGCTCCTATTGGGCTTGCAAGGACTTCGGGCTGACCATCAGCCTGAAGAAGACTAATGTCCTGGGACAGGATACAGAGGCACTGCCTGTCATCACCATCGATGACTACGAACTCGATGCCGTCCACAAGTTCACGTACCTCGGCTCCACCATCACCGACAACCTCTCCTTGGACACAGAGATTGACAAGAGAATCGGGAAGGCAGCTACAACTCTCGCTCGCCTCACAACTCTAGTGTGGACCAATCCAAAGCCGACAGTGAAGACAAAAATAGCAGTCGACAACGCCTGTGCCAACAGTACACTGCTATACGGCAGCTAGACATGGACTACATATGCCAGACTGGAGAGAAGACTCAACACCTTCCACCTTAGAAGCATCCGCTGTATCCTGGATTTATCCTGGTAAGACAGTGTCCAACGCCGAGATTCTGTCTCGCGCTGGCCTTCCGAGTATGTACACTCTACTCAGGCAGCACAGGCTGCGGTGGCTGGGCCATGTCCACCGCATGGAGGATGGCCGTATTCCAAAAGACATCCTCTATGGAGAGCTGACATCTGGGAGGAGAACAATCGGCCGCTCTATGTTACAAGGATGTCTGCAAGAGAGATTTGAAGGCGCTCAACATCAATATGGAGTCTTGGGAGAGCCTTGCAGTTGACCATACGAGGTGGAGAGGTACCCTGAACCAATGTCTCAAAACGGGGGAAGAAAAACTGATGAACGCAGCAACTGACAAGCGGGCATGCAGAAAGGAGCGCAGCAACTTCAACAGACCAGTCCACACACATATGTGACCTTTGCGACAGAGATTGTCACTCCCGCATTGGTCTCTTCAACCACAAGCGACGCTGCTCTAGCTGAGGTGTGGAGCAAGCAGCCAACTAGGATGCATCACCCATGGTTAGCCATGACCAAGGGGGCCTAAGAATGATTCGGTGTAATATCTTATATTCTGACAATGACCTTCTGAGTGCAATATCTTATATTCTGATAAGGGTGCATACATAGGCATAATGTGTATGCGTGTGTGAATCTGTGTGTATGTGTCACTGTGTGTGCACGTGAACGTATGAACAATTTTTATTTTTCTCACTCTTTTACTGTTATTTTATTGTTATTTTTTATCTTGTACATTTGAGCTCCGCTCAGGCAGTGCGCCTGAATTTCGTTGTATGCATCACTGCAATGACAATAAAGCAATAAATAAAATCAATAAATAGTTTAGTTTTGCTTTAATATTTATTTAGTTTAGAGATACGACACAGAATATTTAACCTTAATAGTAAACATTACTGATTTGATATGTTTAATTATTTTTGTGATCTATTTTTCAATTCAAATTTTCAATTTGATTTCTAATAGTACTGAAATGATTATGAAATCAAGGATGCGTGTCAACATTGAAACGAAGATATACACTGCAAGGAACTGCAGGTGCTGAAATATTGTGCTAACCTATCTTCGGTTTGTGCTGGAATAACTCAGTGGGTCTGGCTGCACTTGTGATGAGAATGATAAGGTGAAACATCTTCACACTCACGTCCACAGGTGTTGTCCAACTCACTGAGTTACTCCAGCACTTTGGGTTTTGGAATGAAGAGAGTTTTGACAACCCTAGATGCAGGAAAAATGTTCCCAATGTTGTTGGAGTCCAGAACCAGGGGACACAGTCCAAGAATAAAGGGGAGGTCATTTAAAACTGAGGTGAGAAGAAACTTTTTCACCCAGAGAGTTGTGAATTTGTGGAATTCTCTGCCACAGTGGAAGCCAATTCACTGGATGAATTTAAAAGAGAGTTAGATAGAGCTCCAGGGGCTAGTGGAATTAAGGGATATGGGGAGAAGGCAGGCACAGGTTACTGATTGTAGATGATCACCCATGATCACAATGAATGGCGGTGCTGGCTCAAAGGGCCGAATGGCCTCCTCCTGCACCTATTTTCTATGTTTCTATGTTTTCGATAAAATTAGAAAATGCTGGAAATACTCTGCAGGTCAGGCAGCATCCGTGGAAAGATAATCAGCTTTCAAGATCAAGATCCTTCATCAGACTGGAAGGTGGAATTGAACTTTGTCAAATATTTCCAGTGGGTAGGGCTTGATCTGAGCTACAAGACTTGATTACCCACTTGAGCACACAATACCATGCAGGTCCAAAGACTAGCAAGGCCATCCATACGGCTTTGGTTCAAGAATGAAGACTGAAGATAGGTCTCGACCTGAAACGTCACCCATTCCTTCTCTCCAGAGATGCTGCCTGTCCCGCTGAGTTACTCCAGCATTTTGTGTCTATCTTCGGTTTAAACCGGCATCTGCAGTTCCTTCCTACACATGGTTTTGGTTCAAGTATGGTTCAGTCATTGGGGAATATGGTTGATGAGTGTGTGTTCATCAAGAGTGCAATCATATAAAACCTGTACAGGATTCTGACCAAGCTTCATTAATACTATGCACAGTCTCCCTCTTGTAAAGGGCTTGTAAATACTGGAGTTAAAAAAAAGATTAAGGATGGAGTAGAACTGGGGAATTACAATTACTCTGATAGATTGAAACACCCAGAGGTTATTTATCTTTACAGAAGGGAGGAATTAAGAGGTTATTATGAATAGCTGAACAGGGTCGGTGTACACTTGTGGGAGAATCCAAAACTGAGAGCTTTATTACAAGGTTATTATTTATTAATCCAACATGGGAATTCCTTTGCTCAGAATTTGGAACTCACCGCAACGGAAAATGGTTCGAGCAAATGGTTTAGATGTTTTGAAAAAGAATCCAGCCAACTACACCAGGAGAAAGAGAAGGCACAAAGGCTGAAATGTTAGGCAGAATGGGAATAGATTTGCATAGACTCTGAACACCGGCACAGATGAGCTGGGCCAGAGGCCGATTCAATAAATGATGCACAAATGAAGCAGCATTGATGGATCTACTGAGAGTTGGTTCCTTTGATCCTGCTGTTTCTCCCAGCACTCCCTGCAGAGATACGGGAATTGGTTTATAGAATCTTTCATTAAGAATGGTTCAACTACTTATTTCTCTCTTTGCCAAAGAACAAGGTGATAAATCTCCACTATTGAAAAGTCATTATACTCTCAGGTGATTCTTTGTTATTGTGATACAAACATAATAGTGAGCTAGTATTGCTCTCGGTGTCTCTAAACATGAAAGGACCTTTCCTGCATGGAGATTATGAGAGGGACTTTTGATCACAATTCCTCTCCCTTATCCAATAATTTTGGCCAGGCAATTGCAGTATTCTCCCCTCTCCAACTCATCTGAAACCAGATAAGATGTAGTTTGCAGAACAAAACCCGAGGCCTTTCCGATCTATACCAGTCAGCCATTAATGACAAATGCATGGGTGAATTGAATTGACTTGAAAGATAGAGTGAAACCGCTCACCGAGTCCATGCAGAATATCAGTCACCCGTTCACACTAGTTTTATGTTATCTCACTTTCATCTCCACTCCCTACACACTTGGGACGATTTACAGAGGCCAATTAACCTACAAATCTGCATGTCTTTTAGATGTGGGAGGAAATTGGGAGTACCTGGATGAAACCCACGTGGGAGAATGTGCAACTCCACACAGACAGCTCCCGTGGTCAGAATTGAAACTGGATCTTTGGTGCTGGGAGGCAGCAGTTCTACCTCTTGTTACCTCTTTCAATTCCCTAGGTTTTGTCTAATAACAGTGATCAAGTACCCAAATGCTCCGATTCGTAGACTATAGCTCTGCTTTCAGTATCATTATCCCAACCAAGCTCATCTCCAAACTCGTGGAACTTGGGAGTCAGCATTCCGCTCTGCAATTGGATCCTCGACTACAGTTTAGTTTATTGTCATGTGTAACGAGGTACAGTGAAAAGCTTTTGTTGCGTGCTATCCAATCAGCAGAAAGACAATACAAGATTACAATTGAGCCATTTAGAGTGTATAGATACATCATTAGGGAATAACATTTAGCGGAAGGTAAAAGCAGCACAGTCCGATCAAGGATAGTCCGAGGGACACCAAAGAGGTAGATAGTAATTCAGCAATGCTCTCTGGTTGTGGTTGGGTGATTCAGTTGCCTGATAGCAGCTGGGAAGAAATTGTCCCTGAATCTGGAGGTGTGTGTTCTCACACTTCTCCACATTTTGCCTGATGGTAGAAGGGAGAAGAGGGAGTGGCCAGGGTGCGACTCATCCTTGATTATGCTGCTGGCCTTGCTGAGGCAGCGTGAGGTATAAATGGAGTCAATAGAAGGAGGTTGGTTTGCGTGATGGTCTGGGCTGCATCAACAATTCGTTGCAATTTCTTGTGGTCTTGGATGGACCTGTTCCCAAACCAGGCTGCGATGCATCCTGATAAAAAGCTTTCTATGGTGCATCTGTAGGAGTTGGTGAAAGTTGTAGGGGGCATGCCAAACTTCTTAAGCCTTCTAAGGAAGTAGAGCTGTTGGTGTGCTTTCTTGGTTGTTGCTTGGTTGCCGACCTCTCCCTCAATGTCAGCAAGACATTGCGGAGATTGTGATTGACTTCAGGAAGCCAAGCGGGACACACATACCCCGGTATACATTGATGGTGCTGAAATAGAGATGGTCGAAACCTTCCTAGGAATAAATATATCACCAGCAATTTGTCCTGGACTGGCCACTTCGAAGCAATGGCCATGAAGGCACACCAACACCTCTACTTCCATTAGAAGGCTTAGGAAGTTCGACATGTCCCCAACAATCTTCACCAACTTCTACAGATGCGCCGTTGAAAGCATTTTATCAGGACGCATCACAGCCTCGTTTGGTAAAAGCCCCATCCAAGTCTGCAAGGAATTACAGAGAGTTGTGGATGATTGCCAATGTCGGACTTGCCAAAAACCAGTCTTCCTCTAGTGTAATAGCAACGGTGTGGAGATCAGCCACGTGAGACTTTTCACTGAACTTTATCTTCTGGGATGCTTTAATCACCATTGTTACAGAATCAGCAGTGTCCAAATTAAACTTGGAGACACAAGAGACTGCAGATGCTGGATTCCTGAGCAAAAAACAAACCCGCTATGTTTCTCCAGCAGTTTGTTTTTAACCAAATTATACTTGCTCAGTAGAAATGGAGAAGCTCAGCCCACCAAATGGATGCCGACATTTTAAGCTTATATGTTTAATTAGGTTTATCTCCAGGAACACACAGATACATGAATAGGACAGATTTGAAGGGATATGGGCCAGATGCAGGCAGGTGGGACTAGTATAGGTGTAACATGTTGGCTGGTGCTGGCAGGTTGGGCCGAAGGGCCTGTTTCCACGCTGTATCACTCTATGACTCTATAATTCTAAGAGCAATATGCTCAAAAACATAAAACAATCAAATCTATTTATTATTTCGTACTTGCTTGATTTTCTTTTAGCAATTATGATCAATGCAACCAGGAGACCGAGCACAAACAAGCCCAAGTCAATGCATAGCCCTGCCCACGTGGACACTAGAAATCAAAAGGAAAAAATCATTAGTAATAGTGTGAGGCTACAGAATGCAGCTATTTAAGATTAGTATAATTTCTTTACCATTTTCATCATTTTGTGATGCGAGATCAGGATTGAGGGATCCTGCAGGTTTGACCTGAATGTGGCATCGATTTCCTCTCCACTGACTTGTACACCTATGAAGTAGGTAGAGAGTGGGGGACGAGGGGGAGGAGAGAGTGGAAATTATTAAGAAGCTCACAATAGAAAAAAAACTACTTTTGGAAATAGCCTGGGAACAGAACACATCTTTTCTAACTATTTTAAGGGCCATGATTTGCTCTTATGTTACACCGTATGCCTTTACAACTCTCCAGCTTCAGAAAAGGGGCTGATTTAAAAGCATGCACAGTGGTCCACCACCTTCACCTTATGACTTTGTGCACATTTGTGAAATAAATCTAATTCTCAGACAACATTGAAATGAGAGAGTCTGTTATAATAAGAGTCTGTGAAAGGTTGAATAATAGGTCGGCAAAATGCTCCAAACATGAAAGGAAACAATGCAGTTCCTCTTCGACCAGTTTGCATTCCACATGCACTCAGCTTGTAAATTTAAAGGGCAAAAACAAGCTCTGACAATTATTGGTAAAAACCATGGAAGTTAAATTCAATTGCAACCAGCTTGAAAAGACATAGATTAATTGCATATCATAAAGTCCTGCAGACTTTTTGCTAATTATAATGATCAGTGTGTTGCTACAGTTTTGTCTCGTGTGGGAGAAGTAAGGGAGGTGAATGGTTTGTTGACATCATGGGTTCCTGATACCAGCAAAATCCAGCCTGCTTAAACTTCCCACAGTGGTAATGTCTGCAAACTTGCAGATGGAGTTAGAGGAGAATTTGGCTGCACAGGCGTGAGTGCATGGGGATTATCCTCTGCACACTTACTGATGAAGTTGGTGACAGCAGTGGTATACCCATTCAGGATGGCTGAAGTGTCCTTGAACATGAGCCAGTGCACCAACTCAAAGCACTTGCAAAGCCTAGTGGGTGTCGGTGTAGTGTAGGAAGGAACTGCAGATGCTGGTTTAAACTGAAGATTGACACAAAAAGCTGGAGTAACTCAGCGGGACAGGCAGCATCTCTGGAGAGAAGGAGTGGGTGACATTTCTGGTCGAGACCCTTCTTCAAACTGGGTGGTGGGGAAGATGCTGGAGTCAATTATTAAAGGTGCATTTGGATAGCAGTAAAAGGATAAGTCCAAGTCAGCATGGATTTATGAAAGGGAAATCATGCTTGACTAATCTTCTGGAACTTTGAGGATGTAACAAGTAAAATGAATGAAGGGGAGCCAGTGGATGTAGTGTATCTAGACTTTCAGAAAGCCTTTGATAAGGTCCCAGACGGGAGATTGGTGAGCAAAATTAGAGCACATGGTATTGGGGGTAGGGTGTTGACATGGATAGAGAATTGGTTGGCAGACAGGAAGCAAAGAGTAGGAGTAAACGGGTCCTTTTCAGAATGGCTGGCAGTGGCGAGTGGAGTGCCGCAAGGCTCGGTGTTGGGGCCGCAACTATTTACCATATATATTAATGATTTGGATGAAGGAATGAGAAGTAACACTAGCAAGTTTGCAGATGGCACAAAGCTGGGTGGCAGTGTGAACTGCAAAGAGGATGTTAGGAGGTTGCAGGGTGACCTGGACAGGTTGAGTGAGTGGGAAGATGCATGGCAGATGCAATATAATATAGATAAATGTGAGTATATCCACTTTGGCGGCAAAAACAAGGAGGCAGATTATTATCTCAATGGTGTCAGGGTAGGTAAGGGGGAGGTGCAGCGAGACCTGGGTGCCCTTGTACACCTGTCAATGAAAGTTGGCGTGCAGGTACAGCAGGCAGTGAAGAAAGCTCATGGCATGTTGGCCTTCATAACGAGAGGATTTCGGTATAGGGGTAAAGAGGTTCTTCTGCAGTGGTACAGGGCCCTGGTAAGACCACATGTGGAGTATTATGTACAGTTTTGGTCTCCTAATTTGAGGAAGGACATCCTTGGAATTGAGGCAGTGCAGCGTAGGTTCACGAGATTGATCCCTGGGAGGGTGGGACAGTCATACGAGGAAAGATTGAAAAGACTAGGCTTGTATTCACTGGAGTTTAGAAGGATGAGAGGGGATCTTACAGAGACATATAAATTTATAAAAGGACTGGACAAGCTAGACGCAGGAAAAATTATCCCAATGTAGGGGGAGTCCAGAACCAGGGGCCATAGTCCTAGAATAAAGCGGGGGCTATTTAAAACTGAGGTTAGAAGGAACTTTTTCACCCAGAGAGTTGTGAATTTGTGGAATTCTCTGGCACAGAGGGCAGTGGAAGCCAAATCACTGGATGAATTCAAGAGAGAGTTAGATAGAGCTCTAGGGGCTAATGGAATCAAGGGATATGGGGAGAAGGCAGGCACAGGTTACTGATTGTGGATAATCAGCCATGATCACAATGAATGGTGGTGCTGGCTCGAAGGGCCTAATGGCCTCCTCCTGCACCTATTTTCTATGTTTCTGTGTTTCTATGTCACCCATTCCTTCTCACCAGAGATGCTGCCTGTCCCGTTGAGTTATTCCAGCTTTTTGTGTCTATCTTGGGTGTTGGTATAGATTCAAGTATCACAATTGACAGCTCCACAGTGTATAAAGAGGATGTGAATAAGAATTAGATAGCCGCAATAACTAGAAGAAGGCTGTCTGAAGCAGGGCCCCAACCTGAAACGTCGCGATCCATGTCCTCCAGAGATGCTGCCTAACCCCTCTGAGATACTACAGCAATTTGTGTGTGTTTTTGTTCTAGAAGGTTAATGGATGTACATCATAAAATGCTTGAAACCTACCATAAACCCATATGTAGTTTCAAGATGCACGGATAACATCAAACTGGCATAGTGTGTGAAACATATAATACATGGCATTGAAATGATGAGCAACTTCATTCAGCATTGCAGATGCACAGAACATAGAACTGAACAGCACAGGTACAGGTCCTTCGGCTCACAATGTCTGTGTCAAACATGATGCCAAGACAAACATTTATCATCCTGCATATTATCAACATCCCTCCATTGCCTGTACATCCATGTGCCTATCTAAAATTCTCTTAAATGCTCCTGCCTCAACCACCACCCCTGACATCGCAATCCAGGCACCCAACATGCTTTATGTAAAAATCCTGCACGCAAATCTCCTTTAAACTTCGCCCTTTCACTTTAAAGCTATTCCCTCCAGTATTTAATATTTCCATCATGGGAAATAGGTTCTGACTTGCTAACTATCTTTGCCTCTTATAATTTAATGTACTTAAAAAACAGGTTTCCCCACAACCTCTGGTGTTCCAGAAAAAAACACCATAAGCAAGTTCCCATACATCTGTGCAAGCTCTCCCTGCAGCGAATACCCTCTAATCTCGGCAACATTTTGCTCATCCTCTGCTGCACCCTTTCTGAAGCCTCCACAATCTGCCTATAATGGGGTGAACAGAACTGCATGCAATATTGCAAATGCAGCTTAACCAAATCCAATAAAGCTGCATCATGACTTCCTTACTCTTATACTCAATGCCTCAACCAATGAAGGCAAATAAGATGCCAGATGCTTTCTTTACCACTCAATCTGCTTGTGTCGCCTCTTTTAGGGAGTTACGGACTTGGGCCCCAAGATCCCTCTGTACAGCGATGCAGTTAAGGGTAAAATCAGGATGCAGGTGTTAGAGTGCAACCTTACTGATGTCACAGCTTCACTGGAGCACAAGTGCTGGCTGCACTGGTGGTACACTGGGCCAGTTCGTTGCCAGGGAAGCTGAATCATTCTCTTTTCTGTGCACTGAATGTGTGAAGCAACTTTTATGAAGTTTTATGAAGGTTTTACCCTTTGAGATGCACCCAGCAGCTTAGTGAGCTTTCTTTCCTTCTTTACCAGAGTATTTCCGCCATTGTCTGTTTTTAGTTCATACTTTCAACATCTGCAAGTTTATTTTTGATTTTGATTTTTTTGGTTTCATGGTAGTCCAGCAATGACCAATGCCCATTGGGTACGGTTTCAACCACACTGCCCTCGTCAATCTTCCTGGTCACCTCATCAAAAAACTCAATCAAATTGGTGAAGTGTTTTCCCACATCCAAAGTCATGCTGACTATCCATAATCAGACCTTGCATTTCTTGTCAGATCTTGTCAGAATCTTCTTGTCAGAATTTTCCTTAGTACCTAATCAGATGTACAGCACTTTGGTCAACGTGGGTTGTTTTTAAATGTGCTATACAAATAAAATTGACTTGACTTGACTTGACTTGTTACCTAAGTTACATAATCTTCTTGTTACCTAATTTAAGTTACCCAGCACTGTCATAAAATCGGTCTACAGTTCCAGTCCAAGTCTGCAGCCTTTTTTAAACGGAGGCACAACATTAACAATCCTCTGATATTCCAACACCTCGCCCATGTCATTCAATGATATAAATATCTTTGTCAGTGCTGCTATCCCTTTAAGGATTCATAAGAGGTCACCCACTTAAGGCAGATATAAAATAATTTTTTTGGGGGGGTATTTGGAATTCTTTTCCTGAACGTTGAGTCAATTCATATTTTTAAGGCAGTAGTAGATAGGTTTTTGATAAATAAGAGGTGAAAGGAGTTGAGCTACACGCAGATTAGCCATGATCTTTTTGAATGGGGCGCATTAGGGGATTAATGGCCTGCCCGTTAAGGCAACAAGATGTTAGGATTAATAACCTGGTAAAATAATGAATTTTTCACCTGGAAAATAATAAATAAATCAACAAAGAAAATGCACTGAAGGAAATCAGAAGCTTTCTGTGTTACAAAACAATTTATTTTGATTTTAAAGGGTGGCTGTCAGCACTGAATGAATATTAATGCTAATCTCTAATCTCTCCAGATTTCTTGATAGAGGCATTATTGATATTACTGCAAAATGCAAGGGAAATCAGAGCTGGTGGGTTTTTAAAACTCCAAGGGGCAATATATCTACACTCCCTTGGTGAGAGGTTTGAAAATAAATTTGACAACAATAATTTAATATGTCATAAGATAAATGGTTTCTACTTTTAGCACCAAAGTGTTATTGCTCAAAGAGAAAAAAATATTGAGTCTTCGTCTTCCTATAATGGTGTTTCGACTTATCTGGCACTCATTTCATCTTCCCCTCTCAATCTTTGTCTTCCACATGTTTTTTTTCTTCTACTTTCCACTGTTTATCATTCTCTCATTTGAAAAGATTTTAAGCCTGCCTGGCTTTCACATGTGGAGTCATGTCCCAATGAATGAATAAATGGGAATTTTTCTTTGATACTAAATTATTTATAGAGTTCTTGTAACAGGGACATACTGCACAGAAACAGGACCTTCGGTTCACCAAGTCCAGACTGACCATTCCCCACCTACTGACAATAACCCTGCACTAAAACCATTTTAAAAAAAAATCCCTAACCTTTCCATTAGTTCCACCAAGATTCAACCACTCTCTTACACACTTGGGGCAATTTACAATGGCCAATTCATCCACCAACCTTCACGTCTTTGGGATGCGGGATCATTTTTACGACACCCAGGGGAAACCCACACAGCCACTGAGAGAATGTGTAAACTCAACACAGACAGCACCACAGATGCTGTTGGACATGTTAGAGGCAGGAAACATGTTCCCAATGTTGGGGGAGTCCAGAACCAGGAGCCACAGTTTAAGATTAAGGGTTAGGCCATTTAGAACGGAGATGAGGACAATAGACAATAGACAATAGACAATAGGTGCAGGAGGAGGCCATTAGGCACATTGAGCTAGCACCACCATTCAATGTGATCATGGCTGATCATTCTCAATCAGTACCCCGTTCCTGCCTTCTCCCCATACCCCCTGACTCCGCTATCCTTAAGAGCTCTATCTAGACTCCGCTATCCTTAAGAGCTCTATCTAGGAAAAACATTTTCAGTCAGAGAGTTGTAAATCTGTGGAATTCACTGCCTCAGAAGGCAGTGGAGGCCAATTCTCTGAATGCATTCAAGAGAGAGCTAGATAGAGCTCTTAAGGATAGTGGAGTCAGGGGGTATGGGGAGAAGGCAGGAACGGGGTACTGATTGAGAATGATCAGTCATGAGCACATTGAATGGTGGTGCTGGCTCGAAGGGCCGAATGGCCTACTCCTGCACCTATTGTCTATTGTCTATCAGGATTGAAGCCAAGTCACTGGAACTATGAGGCAGTATCTCTACCAGCTGTGTCACTATGCCACCCCACAGTGCTGGTTATGTTTAGAGTTTAGAAATACAACATGCACCAAGTCCATGCTGACCATCTATCACCCATTCACACTAGTTCTTTGTTGTTCTTTTTTTTCATCCACACCTTACAATCATCCAGTTTTTCATCCACACCTAATTTACTGTGGCAAATTTTCCTACAAACCTGCACATCTTTGGCATGTGAGAGGAAACCTTTGCAGTCACAGGGAGAACATGCAAATTCCACACAGACAGTACCCGTGGTGAGAATTGAACCTGGGTCATGATCTGCCATGATCACAGTGAATGGCAGTGCTGGCTCGAAGAACCGAATGACCTACTCCTGCACCTATTGTTTATTGTCTATTGTCTCTGATGCTGTGAGGCAGAAACTCTTTGAGCTTTGCCACTGTGCTGCCCCATTTGATTTTTAATTTGATTTCAAATTTAATTTCCTGCTTTTTCTTCATATGAAGGATTTGTTGAGAATAGTGGGAGAGGGATTGTTTCACAATGTTGCTTAGGGAACTAGAAAGCTGAGGACCAAACACCTCTAACCTCACCATTAACCCTTTTCCAAACTAACTCTCAAAATCCACCAATGAAACACGTGCAAATCCCCTTCCCTTCCTTCTGCTGTTCTATGGGGTTGTGTGTGTGTATGTGTGAGAGAGAGAGAGAGTTTGTGTGGGAGACTGTGTGAGAGAGTTTGTGTGAGTCTGTGCACATTTTTTGTGTGTGTGTGTCTGTGAGTTTTTGTGTGTGTGAGAGATGTGAAAGAGATGAGAGTGAGACTGAGAGTATGTGTGGAAGGGTGTGTGAGCGAGAATGCGTGGGAGCATATGTGCGAGGGAGTACGCGGAGAATGTGTGCTTGTGTGTGAGTATGTGGGGGCGGGAGTGTGTGTGAGAGAGTGTGCGTGTGTGAGATGGGTGAAAGAGATGGTGGGAAGCAGTTATTTTCTCCTTACCTGTATGCCATTTGAGAGCATATTAAGAAACTCAGGCAGCCATCGAACTCATGACTGCTGAGAGAATTGTGCACGTGGTTTTGGAATTGAATCTGGCTTCAGAGAACGCTTCAGGAATAACTTAAAAGTACAATTATAGAATGCACTCAATTGTAAAGCCACATAGGCCCCATTAAAGTAATGTGAGTCCTCTCAACAAATAACAAAACAGGAACATTTAAAAAAATGTTAAGAAATGTGGAAATAATTGAGCTGAGTTTTTGGCATAATTCAGTGATGCTTACTTTCAAAATTGTCAAAATGGTCTCTTTCACAAATGACATCTGGAACATTGTAGCAACACAAGAATACAAACCACAAACATTTGGATGTGTAATGAGAAGAACAGATGGTTTTGCAGCATTCTGCAATTTACTTTAGTCTGACAATCTGCATAAATGACACAGAGATGAAGGATGAATTTTTAAATTTCTCATTCGGCATTCACTAAACATCCTGCAATGACTACACAAACACTTACTTGCACAGTGCAATTCTGTTAACAATGACACATGTTCCGCCATTTCTGCAATAGGCATTGGGACATTCTGTAACAAGAATATAAACATGTCAATACCATTAATAAAATAATCTCCTAAGCAACAATTCACAATTTTTCGAATGAAAACTCCATGTTCACATTTGGTAAGATATCCCTCACAACCCCGAATAGCCAGATGATGTTCCAGGCTATTCCTTTTAAGGAGTTGGGGCTATCCCAGAGATACCCGAAGACTACTGAGGTAGTTCGTGTGTGCTTTCTTTCATTTTTCATTTTCTTGTGAGTTTTTTAGTGTTATTAATAACATTTAAACCACACAGGGACTCTATAATCTTTAGCAGAAACATTTAGCAAGTCAGGAAACATCTGTGGTAAGTGAAATGGAATCAATATTTCAGATGATGGGTCTCTGACCTGTAACATTAATTCTGTTTCTTTTCCCACAAATTGAAATGAACTACTGTGCACTCCCGGCTTCTTCTGATTTTTATTTCTGAATTCTGCAACTTTTTAGATTTTGATAATAATAATTTGTCTCTTGCCAGGGGTTAGTGCGCCAGAGTGAAAAACACTATTCTAAAGGGGATAATCAAATTAGATATTTTGAAAAAGAAACACATTCATAATTAACTGATTTCAAACATTCGCTTTCCCACCTGAACAACTGGATTCATCTGATTTGAAATCTCTGCAGTCAATGTCACCATCACATCGCCGTGTTACTGGGATGCACTCCCTACTGCTCCCACAGAGCAAAGAACCATTCAAGCAAAGCTTTGCAGCTGAAAGAAAGCAAATTAAGCTTGATTTTTATTGCGGCTGGAAGGATGGGAGAAGAAAGGAAGGAAGGAAGGAAGGATGGATGAGAGCATGGGAGGGGGGGGGGAGAAGAAGAGTGGAAGGGAGGGAGGGAAGGAGGGATGGAGGGAAGGGGAGGGAGGGAGGAAGGAAGGGAGAGAGGGAAGGAGGGAGGGAAAGAGGGAGGGAAGGAGGAAGGGAGGGGGGAGGAAGGGAGGGAGGGGGGAGGGAAGGTGGGAGGGAAGGAGGGAGGGAGGGAAGAAGGGAAGAAGGGAAGATGGGAGGGAGGGAGGGAGGGAGGGAGGGAGGGAGAGGCTGAGGGAGGGAGGAAGGAAAAGTCAAGAGTGTTTTATTGTCATATGTCCCAGATAGAACAACGAAATTCTTACTTGCAGCAGCACAACAGTATATGTAAGCATAGTACACTGTAAACAGTATAATAAATTGGGGGAAAGTTCAGTGTGTGTATACACACACGCGCATACATACAAAAACAATAATAGTGCAATAATAACAATAATTGTCTATGTAGTTCAGAGATTTGAGGTTGTAGTGTTTAATAGCCTAATGGCTGTAGGGAAGAAACTGTTCCTGAACCTGGACAGAAGGAAGGGAGGGAGGGAGGGAGGGAGGGAGGGAGGGAGGGAGGGAGGGAGGGAGGGAGGGAGGGAGGGAGGGAGGGAGGGAGGGAGGGAGGGAGGGAGGGAGGGAGGACAGTAGAAGGGAGGGAGGAAAAATGTAAAAATTAAATTTAGCCCTTTAAACCTGCTGAGTGGGATCATTTGCCTTGACATTTGCTGACCGTTCTCCCACTCTCCTTGCAGTTGTGGCCATGAGATTCCCCACATCAGTGGAACTGACTGAGATCACTCAGATGAACCTATGACTGACTCCACACCATCAGTCAATCACCACCACGCATGGCGTGACATGATACCAACCCTTGTACTCTGATGGTCCTACTTGCTCTATTTCACAGATGAATGTCATGGAAACTCTTTGATGAGTTTTCTTGTCTTATGTCCCTTTTGGGGCTGGTGGAACCAAGGATTTCCATGACAATTATCTGGGAGAAGTCAAAAATTTGAAAAAGGAAAATTAAATGCATAGATTATTCACAAAACTGGTCACCCTGCTACGAGAAAGATGTCATTAAGCTGGGAAGGATATTGAAAATCTTCACAAAGGTGTTACTGAGACCAGAGGGCTTGAGATACAAGGACAGGTTGGAAAGGCTCTGAGTTTTTCCCCCCTAGAGCGTAGGAGGCTGAGGGGTGACCTTATAGGGATTTATAAAATGTGAGCATGGATAAGGTGAATAGCCACAGTCTTTTTTCCTACAGTAGGGGATTCTAAAACTAAAGGGCATAGATTTAAGGTGGTAAGGGAAAGATTTAAAGGGGAAATGAGGGGCATTTTTTTAAAAACAGAGGGTGATCGGTATGTGGAAGGAGCTGCTGATGGAAGTAGTAGAGTGGGTATAATTATAACAAATTAACACCATGAATGGGAATGGTTGAGGGTGATATGGGTCAAACGCAGACATATGGGATTAGCTCACGTAGGCAACTTTGTGGCATGAGGACAAGGGGCCGAAGGACCTGCTTCCTTGCTGCACATCATTAGAACTCCAAAAATTCACCTTTCCCCCCCCACCCCAAAGCCCAGAGATCCTGGGAATAGACTGGCTCACACTCACATAGGCATCCCTCACCTTTCAGCTGCAATTTAGTTTAGTTTACAGCATGGAAACAGGCCCTTCGGCCTACCGAGTTCATGTCCACTAGCGAATCCCGTACGCTAGCAATATCCTACACACTAGGGACAATTTACAATCTTTACCAAAGCCAATTAACCCACAAACGGTGTCTTTGGAGTGTGGGAGGAAACCGGAGCACCCGGGGAAAACCCACGTGGTCACATGAAGAACGTACAAACTCTGTGCAGACAGCATCCGTAGTCAGGATCAAATCCGGGTCTCTGGCGCTGTCAGGCAGCAGCTCTACTGCTGTGCCACTATGCTGCCCCTCTAGGCTGAAACATATCGGTGGCACTTGTGTTGCTCAGGAGTGGGGCTGTTCACCAATACAAAAGCCGGAAGTTTCATCTGGTGGGTGGGTGGACTGACCTCACTGACAAAGGTTCAAGTCAGAAGGGGCAAGGTCAGTGATCAGCAAGCCACTCCTGCCGATCTGGCCATCTTCTGACTAGAAATCAATGTAAATAATGGCCATTGGACAGTTGGTTGGACAATTCCCACATTGTGTTATCACAGCAGAGGGCATGTGCGGGGGTTTATGACACTTTGTTGTGAACAGAAGAATGTGGAATAGATCCAAATATACAACTGAATCGCTGCACTGCTGTCAATAACACCTCCCCCCCCCCTACCCCCACCCCCAGTCGGATAGATAGAAAGTGTTTCTGCTCCACCAAACAGCTTCACATTTTACTTGTACAGGAAGGAACTGCAGATGTTCGTTTACGTCGAAGAAAGACACAAAATGCTGGAGTAACTCAACGGGTCAGGCTGCATCTTTACAGAAAAGAATAGGTGACGTTTCAAGTCGAGACCCTTCCTCAGTCTGAAGAAGGGTCTCGACCTGAAAAGTCACCTATTCTTTTTCTCAGGGGATGCTGCCTGACCCGTTGAGTTACTCCAGCATTTTGCGTCTATCACATTTTACTTGATTTAATTCGCATTTTACCAACGTCATTTGGCCACATCCATCATAAACACTCTTTGACCATTGAATGTTAGAGTTTGCTCAACATCACCAATTTTTCAGACGTATTCGAGGAAGGGATCATAAATAATTAGCATGCATGTAAACATGGAATGACTAATTATATGATTCATTTTGTTGTGGCATTGGACTAAAGGAGGTAATCATAATCATCAATGAGTGATGTCACATTAGTTCTCAAAATACCGTGAGCGATTTGGCAGCAATTTAAGATTCTGGTCTAGTTCTGAGCAGATGCAAAGAAAAGCAGAATGTCTTACAATAATACCAGGTTCTGATATCATTTCTGGGAGAGTGCAAGATGATAACACTTTGTCCTCACATATCATCCTACAGCAGCCAGACTCAATAAAAAGAAAAAATGCCTACGTAGAAGAATTTCAACACAGACTCTGCAGTTTATTTCAATATTATTGAGAATAATAAACCTGCTAATTGAGAGTAAGAAAGGTGGCCTTTTAAAAGTCAATTATGTAACTGTGCATTATTATTTCTACATTATTCAATATATCAGTTTTATTGGAGCATGCAGATCTGCACACTTGGAATTGGTGGAGAGGTTAATCCTTCAACTAATTTCTATCTAATCCTATTTCATTGGCACAAACATATACAAAGATGTATTGTCTGCCAAGCTGAGTTTCTCAAATCAAATTTTATTTAATGCTGCAGTAGTCGTAATTTTCAAACATTAGCTTTTCAATGGAGACATACAAGACTACAGATACTGGAATCCGGAGCAAAAATCAAACTGTTGGGGGAACTCATTGGATTAGGCAGCATCCGTGGAAGGGAATGGACATGCAACGTTTCAGGTTGGGACTCTTCTGCAGACTGAAGAAGCGTCCCAACCCAAAACGTAATCTGTCCATTTCCCTCCACGGATGCTGGCCGACCTGTGAAGTTCCTCTAGCAGTTTATTTGTTACCTAATAACTTTTCTTAGTCATTTTAAAAACGTGCAAAGGCAGCGAAAATGAGCTGGCAAATCACTCCTACTGACTATAACAGAGTAGAAATGAAGAATGCTGTGAAGCTGTGAATCCATCCGTGTCACATTGTTTTATTGGTTTGCTTCAGGCAACAAACTCTTATTGTACACTCTGGTTATATTTGATTTCACTTGCTTATTTTGGAGCTGAATTGCTTCACTGGATTTTAAAGAGTTAACATTGATTGCATTTTGAAACTTGCATCAAAATTCAGCTGGCTGGCAATCATACATGTTTTATTACACACTGGTGCATAATTAATTTTAATGTTGGTGCTTGGTGTTTCATGGAGTATGGTGAAGCAGCAAGTTTCATTTTCACAAAATGAAAATATATTTGATCTCACCCTTGTGTTATATTATCTAATGCACCTTTAGAAACAGATGCTGGATGAAAGAGTAAGTAATCACGATTGATTGGGCCAAGTTGTTGGTGTGCAATGGGAAATCCATGTGAAATGAAACCACACCCAGACAACATCCACTTCACAGTCTGAAGCCCAGGACATGAAATATCAGACCTTCATGGACCATCCCAACAGTGCCTGACCTTAATGTCGCTAAGCCGTCATTGGGCGGCACTGTGGCGTAGCAGTAGAGTTGCAGCTTTACAGCGCCGGGGTCCTTGGTTCGATCCTGATTACGGGTGCTGTCTGTATGGAGCTTGTACATTCTCCCCGTGACCTGCGTGGGTTTTCTACGGGATCTCCAGTTTCCTCCCACCCGCCAAAGACGTACAGGTTTGTAGGTTAATTGGCTTGGTATATTTGTAAATTGTCCCTAGTATGTGTAGGATAGTGTAAGTGTGTGGGGATCACTGGTTGAAGAGAAACTCCAACTTCAAAGAGTGAGCTTTGCCTTCAAGAACATGCCATGTCAATGTCTCAGCAGCTTACCTGATGGTGTTAGTGAATGCTTTGTGACCCTTTGGTTAACAGGAAGGCAGGAGAATTGCATTGAGAAGGAAAGATAGATCAGCTATGATTGAATGGCAGAGTAGACTTGATGGACTGAATGGCATAAGTCTCCTCTTAGAACTTATGAACCTTCAACCACCATAAGCTAGAGTTATCATTAAAGCCATCCAGTCCTCCCAGCTTCAGAAGATAAGAAAGACTTCTATTTGGAATCATATCTTGGCCCACATCCCAAATCGAGACAAATTGATTCTCCCATGCTTGGGTAAGAAGAGCACAATCTTGTAGCAAGGAATGATCAGCAAGGACGGAGGAGGGAAGATGAATTCCAATAGGGTCCTCCTTTTGATAAAATGTGTGGAGCATGAACATATCAATAACCAAGTAGTATAAGAAAATAACTGCAGATGCTGGTACAAATCGATTTATTCACAAAATGCTGGAGTAACTCAGCAGGTCAGGCAGTATCTCGGGAGAGAAGGAATGGGTGACGTTTCGGGTCAAGACCCTTCTTCAGACTGATGTCAGGGGGGCGGGACAAAGGAAGGATATAGGTGGAGACCTATATCAATATACCTATATCCTAGGTCTCCACCTATATCCTTCCTTTGTCTCGCCCCCCTGACATCAGTCTGAAGAAGGGTCTCGACCCGAAACGTCACCCATTCCTTCTCTCCCTAGATGCTGCCTGACCTGCTGAGTTACTCCAGCATTTTGTGAATATATCAATAACCAATGCCCTGTTGTGTCACAAGCACTAGACCACACACTCCTTGCTAAGCAACGGCAGCTGCTCAGTTATATCATTGTCCAAGTGAAGATGTTCCACTCTATTGCCTCCAGGAATCTGACCCCAAAACAACATTGTCGACAGATGCATTGCCCCAAGAAGGTCAATGGCGAAGATTTCAAGGATCCTAAAAAGTACAATTCTTCTCTGATCACACCTCACAATCTGTCGAGTCTTGGCCTACAGAAACCTGATTTCATAGGATTTTGTAGAAATAATGTTGCACCACTTCTTGATTCTCCTCCTTTCAGTCTTTAGCTGTAAGTGAAATTAATTGTCAAGGAGAAATTCAATTCCCCGACCCAGTAGCTAACTGGACCTCAGCACACAGGCTCCTGCCTCCCACCAACCATCAATCTCTCAATCCTCTTGTACGCTCCCATATACCTCAAAGAGCACTGCCTTTAATTTGTTTAATTTTGTTTTTGGAATGCTATCATGTGATCTCCACATTCTCCAATTTCCTGAAACACGTTTTGAAACTTTTTTCATTCAACCATATATTTCGATCTTTTCTGGCCACTTGATTGATCTCCTTAAGGACATTGTTAAAATCCTTCAGAACTTTAGATTTGTCCGCGTTTGGAGTATTGCGTGCAGTTCTGGTCACCCTATTGCAGGAAGGATGTGGAGGCTTTTGAAGGGGTGCGGAGGTGGTTTACCAGAATGATGCTTGGATTAGAGGGTATTAGCTGCTGGGAAAGTCTGGACAGGCTTGGATTGTTTTCTCTGGAATGCAGATGTTGTGGGGAGACCTGATTGAAGTGTATACAATTACGAGAGGCATAAAGAAGGTAGACAGTCAGGAACTATTTCTCAGGATGGAAATATCTACAAGAAGGCATAGCTTTAAGATGAGGGGAGTAAAGTCGAAAGGAGATGCGTGGCGTATGAATTTTTACACAGAGGGTTGTGAGTGGCTGGAAACACTGCTGCAGGTGATGGTGGAGGAAGATATGAAAATGGCATTTAAGGGACTTTTGGATAAGCACATGGTTATGTGGGATATGGATAATGTTTGGCACAGACATTGTGGGCCGAAGGGCCTGTTCACGTGCTGGCCAGTTCCATATTCTATGTTCTATGATTAATACGTTTTTCCATTTATTACCATATTCATCCAGCCCTTTAAACATTTTCATTTGTTTCTGGCATCCATCAAATTGTACTTTATATTTACTCTTTTGGATTCCATTTATTTGTTCATTATTTTCTTTCTTTCAAATCTGTGCTGATTTTCTTCTTTAAATATTCTATCTAAGAGTGACTTGTACTTTAATCATCTTTTAACTTTCTATCTTTTGGTCCTTGAGTGGAAAGTATTGGGTCAGTTTGAATACGTGGAGCAATGGCTTTCAACTTAGACACTTCATCACTGCCTGAATCAGACCTATCTGACAGTAATTGTGAGATATGCCAGTCATTTCCTCGAGCTAAAGACAAGGAAAAGAAAAACAAACACCAAATGCATGGGTTCTACTCCTTGGACTTGTCAACTGCTGTCTCAGATCAAGTAGATGACAATTCATTTGAGATCACGCTCCTACTCATCTTAACACATTTTGTTGTTATAGAATCATAGAATTAAACAGTGCAGAAACAGGCCCTTCGGTCCAACATGCTCACGCCAACCAACATGCCCCATCTCCACTAGCCCCACTTGCCCGAGTTAGGCCCATATCCTTCTCAATCTATCCCATCCATGCACTTGACTAAATGTTTCTTAAACGTTGTGATAGTACCTTCCTCAATTATCACCTCTGGCAGCTCATTCCATACATCCACCACCTTTTGTGTAAAAAAGGTTATCCCTGAGGTTCCTATTAAATCTTCCTCCCCTCATCTTAAACCTATATCCTTTGGTTCTTGATTCCTCTCTCTGGGCAAAAGACTGTGCATTTACCCAATCTTTTCCTCTCATGATTTTGTACACCTTCATAAAATCACACCTTATCCTCCTGCTCTCTAAGAAATAAAGTCCAAGCCTGCTCAACTTCTCCCTATAACTCAGGCCCTCGAGTCCTGGCAATATTCATGTAAATCGTCTCTGCATCCTTTCCAGCTTGACACCATCTTTCCTACAACATGGTGACCTAAACTTAATTTGGTTTGGTTTTTTTCAACTCAAAGTGTTAACTCCATTTCTTTTTCTACAGCTAGTAATCAGCTTCCGAGTCTTTCCAGTGTTTTCTGTTTTATTTCAGATTTCCAGCATCTACAACATTTTGCTTTTGTATCACTTTTGTATTTCTGTTCTGCTAGAATGCGTAGACTGTCCCTCTGACTCCCCCACACCCACAGAAGACCTAATTCATTCCATTTTGGAGACGTGGAAAACTGCCTGCCCACCTGCTCCTATGCTCCCTCGGCTTGTGTTCCTGTGCATGCCTTCAGCACCTAAGCTCAAGGGTATTTCCATTTCTCCTTCAATGCAGACTTTGCCTTCAATTTTTCATTTTCCTCCCAATATGGGTCCTCTTCTCCTTCAACTTCCCCATAGTTTATCAGCTGCCTAAATTCCTTTAAGTTGACCTGTAGGAAAGCTTTAGGTGGATCGTAGAGAAATTTTCAGTGACGTTAAAAATGAAGTCAGGGTTAATTATCCTTGTATATGTTGAGGGTGCAACGTTGTCATTGACATTCACCCATAACTGTCCTTGAACCAGGATCTATCCACTGGTGGACAGAGACAAGTTGGGCTGAATGGCCTATTTCCAAGCTGCACCATTTCACGATTCCTGCAATATTGGAGTGCTTCTGGTGAAGTTAATGCCACTCTGCGCTTGGGTAAGGAGATCCTAATCTGATGAAGGAATGGCAACATAATTCCAAATCAACATGGTATGCGACATGGAGGGGAACCTGCAAATAGCCTTATGCCTGTTGCCTTTGCCCTTCCTGCAGGAATTGCTGTTGCTGCTGACAGAATCGTAATAGTTTCATGTTGCATCAAACTTGGTTGAAATTCTATTTCATTTTCCTGAAGATCCACATTTGTATATGTTTGGTGTTTAAAGCAAACCGCTGGAAAAAACGGTTTGGACCGAGAAGCATCCGTGAAGAGTGGGGTGGCACCGTGGCACAGTGGTAGAGTTGCTGCCTTACAGCACCAGAGACCAGTGTTCGATCCTGACTACCAGTGCTATCTGTAGGGAGTTTTCACGTTCTCCCCGTGACCTGCGTGGTTTTCCCCGGGTGCTCCGGCTTCTCCCCACACTCCAAGGACATACATGTTTGTATGTGAATTGGCTTGGTAAAATTATAAGCGGTTTCTGTGTGTAGGATAGTGTCAATGTGTGGGGATTGCTGGTAGACGCAGACTCGGTGGGCCGAAGGACCTGTTTCCGTGCTGTATCTCTAAACTAAACCAACTAAACTAAACTGTCCTAAAAGAGGGATTCTCCATGTTTCAGGTTGAGACCCTGCATCAGGATTGAGAGTGCACAGGAAAGGTAGGCAGTATAGCCACAAAGCTAGATACCTGTATTCAGGTAAAGTAGCCCGTATAGCCCCACAGCTGTACAGCTGTATATAGGAAAGGTGCCCAGTGTAGCCACATTAAAGGCAAGAGAATGATTTTGAGAGGGAAAGAAATATTAGCCATGATTGAATGGCAGAGTAGACTTGATGGGCCGAATGGCCTAATTCTACTCCTACAACTTATGAACCATTGCAGAGATCAATAAATAACTCATGGAATGTGATTTACATAGGAACAGATCAATTATCTGTTAGAATAACAGAAGGACAGTCAGTATATAGAGGGGTAGGCAGTATTTAGAAGTGGCTATCTCCATTGTGCACTCACAGCCTCAAGGTAGAGTCTCTAAGGTAGAGTGTGTATAAAATCATGAGAGAAATAGATCGGGTAGATGCACAGAATCTCTTGTCCAGAGTAGGAAATCAAGGACCAGAGGACATAGGTTCAAGGTGAAGGGGAAAAGATTGAATAGGAATCTGAAGGGTAACTTCTTCACATAAAGGGTGGTGGGTATATGAAACAAGCTGCCAGAGGAGGTAGTTGAGGCTGGGACTATCCCAACATTTAAGAAACAGAGGGATATGGACAAAGCGCAGACAGGTGGGAATAGCGTAGCTGGGACATGTTGGCCGGTGTGGGCAAGTTGGGCCGAAGGGCTTGTTTCCACACTGTATCACTCTTATGACTCTCAACCCAAAGCATGACTTTCCACTTGCCTGTACAGATGCTGCTTGACCTGCTGAGTTCTGTCAGCAGTTTATTGTTTGCTTCTGATTCCAGCAATTTGCAGTCGTTCTGTCTCCTTAGATATTTAATGTTGTTTGATTGTATCATGTATTGCTCGGTAATGTGGCTTATTGTCCACAGAACTACCAGTTTGTTTATCCTGCTGAATATATTTATGTTTTGATTCTTTTCATGATGTGAAATTTTTTTGTATTTATATTAACATTGTTGGTCTACTTATCTCCACCAACTATCAGAATGATACCATCTGGATGCAGCAGAGCATAATGAATCTGTAATTGGACAGATCTCTCAACAAGATAACAATCTAGAGAGCAGGATATGTTTTCAGGAACTGGGCGGCTGGAAGGATCCTGAATAAAAAAGTAATACTTATCCAAGAGAGAGAGCAATCCTATTGAATGCCGTGTTCAAATATTTAAGTTTGTTTAGTGAGAATTTTGCTAAAATTGCATTGTTCTGAAATTAGTGTTGATGTTATGACACTTAATTTTACTATATTCATGTATCATTGATCTGTTTTTCAACTCATTTCATGAGTTATTTATTGATCTCTGTAATAGCTCATAAGTTATAGGAGTAAAATAACTACATTCGGCCCATCAAGTCTACCCCGCCTTTCAATCGTGGCTGATATATCTTTCCCCCTCAACCCCATTCTCTTGCCTTCTCCCCATAACCTCCATACTAATCAGAGAATCTATCAATCTCTGCCTTAAAAATATCCATTGACTTGGCCTCCACCACCGTCTGTGGCAATGAATTCCACATATTCCCCATCCTCGGACTAAAGAAATTCCTCCTCATCTCCTTTCTTAATGTACATCCATTTATTCTGAGGCTATGGCCTCTGGTCCTTGACTCTCCCACTAATGGAAATATCCTCTCCACATCCACTCTAGCTAGGCCTTTCACTATTCGGTAAGTTTCCATGAGGACCCCACTCATCCTTCTAAACTCCAGCGAGTACAGGCCCAGTGCCTGTCAAACACTTATCATATGTTAACCCATGCATTCCCAGCAGAAGTTAGGACACTGTGCCACAAAATGATGCTGTAGAAGATTTGGTTCCCTATCCTCATCCCAAACATACCCCTAACCTCCCAAACTCTTCCAGCCCTGTGCACCCAATGGTTGCCAAACAAATGCTTGTGAGCCTTCTCAACCCCTATAATTCAGATCTAGGCTTACCAGTGTGCCTTGGGCAACAAGTATAATGTGGTTTCAACTGCAGACAATGAGGTAGAAAATGATAGTCACTCATAAAAGTCATAGAAACAGTTTACATTTGCAAGGTAGTGAAATGACTTGCAAATGGGCCGCCTCTCTGCTATAAAGGACAGCATAAAACGTACCAGGCAGAGCCAAAGCCCCAATGATTCTGAATAAATTAATCCTCACCTTGACTTTCCTGATGACATTAGCCCCAGTTGATGGAGCAGAGACTGGGCCTGCTGGATTTCAGGCCCATTTGCCCTCAGCTCATCAACAGATTCCAGGCAGGATGGAAGCAAATATTAATTGATAAGCTCTCCTTTCCCAATCCCCAGATCCTTCACTTAACTGCATCACCTCCTCCTTTAATGATACAAAGGAATAAATGATGTGAGTCTCAAAATCACTTCAGCAGTCAACATGGTGCTTCTTGTCGTATCTTTCAGGTAGGAAGATCATTTCTTTCAGTGAGTAAATTGCAATTCAGCTGCATCTGGTTGTTTTTCAAGAGGATGAAAGCATGCTGCCTCACTAGCAACATTAATAAAAATACCCAAGGATTGACAGATAAATGGGACTTACCGCAACCAAATTCATCTTCCGCTAAAGAGCAGTCGGGGACTCCGTCACACCTGAGCAACGACGGGATACATTTCCTGTTGAAACATTGGAATTCTTTATCTTCACATAGATCCTGAGGCGGCAAGGTTCCCGGACGCAGTGTCGAGCAATTTGATTCATCGCTTCCATCTGCACAATCTTCTTCACCGTCACAGACCCAGGACTGGTGAACACACAGCTGCATATCCTGGCACTGCAAGGAGTCAGGGGAACATGTCGCTGTCAGAAGCGGAGGTAGTTCTGTGAGGAGAGGGGAAACAATGAGGAAGTGCAAGGATGAAATGCCTCAGGTATAAACATATCCCTTAGGTTGTGTTCTTCAGTAACCATCTCTAAGTAGATACAGTGCCCTCCAGGTCAGGCAGCAGCTCGGGAGAGAAGGAATGGGTGACGTTTCGGGTCGAGACCCTTCTTGAAACCTGACCTGCTGAGTTACTCCAGCATTTTGTGAAAATTCCTTCTCTCCCGAGATGCTGCCTGACCTGCTGAGTTTCTCCAGCATTTTGTGAAAAATGAAGAAGGGTCTCGACCCGAAACGTCACCCATTCCTTCTCTCCCGAGATGCTGCCTGACCTGCTGAGTTACTCCAGCATTTTGTGAATAAATCGATTTGTACCAGCATCTGCAGTTATTTTCTTATACTACAGTGCCCTCTATAATGTTTGGAACAAAAACCAAACATTATTTATTTGCCTCTGTACTCCACAATTTGAGATTTGCAATAGAAAAAAATCACATGTGGTTAAAGTGCACATTGTCAGATTTTAATGAAGGCCATTTTTATACATTTTGGTTTCACCATGTAGAAATTACAGCAGTGTTTATACATAGACCCCTATTTCAAGGCACCATAATGTTTGGGACACAGCAATGTCATGTAAATGAAAGTAGTCCTGTTTAGTATTTTGGTGCATATTCTTTGCATGCAATGACTGCTTGAAGTCTGCGATGACATCACCAGTTGGTGGGTGTCTTCTTTGGTGATGCTCTGCCAGGCCTGGATTGCAGCCATCTTTAGCTTATGCTTGTTTTGGGGGCTAGTCCCCTGAAGAGGTTTCTCTTCAACTTATAAAAGGCATGTTCAATTGGGTTCAGATCGGGTGATTGACTTGGCCCCTCAAGAATTGACCATTTTTTAACTTTGAAAAACTCCTTTATATTATTGCTTTAGCAGTATGTTTGGGATCATTGTCTTGCTGTAGAATGAACCGCTGGCCAATGAGTTTTGAGGTATTTGTTTGAACTTGAGCAGATAGGATGTGTCTATACACTTCAGATTTCATTATGCTACTACGATCAGCAGTTGTATCATCAATGAAGATAAGTGAGCCAGTACCTTCAGCAGCCATACATGCCCAGGCCATAACACCTCCACCACCGTGTTTCACAGATGAGATGGTATGCTTTGGATCTTGGGCAGTTCCTGCTCTCCTCCATACTTTGCTCTTGCCATCACTCTGATCTAAGTTAATCTTCATCTCATCTGTCCACAAGACCTTTTTCCAGAACTGTGGTTGCTCTTTTAGGTACTTCTTGGCAAACTGTAATGCGGTCATCTTATTTTTGCGGCTAATCAGTGGTTTGCATCTTGCAGTGAAGCCTCTGTATTTCTGTTCCTGAAGTCTTCTGCGGACAGTGGTCATTGACAAATTCACACCTGACTCCTGAAGAGTGTTTCTGATCTGTCGTACAGGTGTTTGGGGATTTTTCTTTATGTAAGAGAGAATTCTTCTGCCATCAGCTGTGGAGGTCTTCCTTGCCCTGCCAGTCCCTTTGTGATTAGTAAGCTCACCAGTGCTCTCTTTCTTCTTAATGATGTTCCAAACAGTTGATTTTGGTAAGCCTAAGGTTTGGCTGATGTCTCTAACAGTTTTATTCTTGTTTCTCAGTCTCATAATGGCTTAATTGAATTTAAAAATTGACTTAATTGAGGTAAAAGATAAGCGGACAGAAAGGAAACGGGTGGCCACTAGCCAGCGTAGCAGTAGGCAGGTAGTGCAGGAGTCCCCTGCGGTCATCTCCCTCCTAAACAGATATACCATTTTGGATACTGTTGGGGGAGATGGCTCATCAGGGGAAGGCAGCAGCAGCCAAGTTCATGGCACCGTGGGTGGCTCTGCGGCAAAAGAGGGGAGGAAAAGAGTGGAAGGGCTATAGTGATAGGGGATTCAATTGTAAGGGGAATAGATAGGTGTTTCTGCGGCCGCAAACGAGACTCCAGGATGGTATGTTGCCTCCCTGGTGCAAGGGTCAGGGATATCTCTGAGCGGCTGCAGGACATTCTGAAGGGGGAGGGTGAGCAGCCAGTTGTCGTGGTGCATGTTGGCACCAACGATTTAGGTAAAAAACGGGATGAGGTCCTACAAGGTGAATTTAGAGAGCTAGGAGATAAACTAAAAAGTAGGACCTCAAAGGTAATAATCTCTGGATTACTACCAGTGCCACGTGCTAGTCAGAGTAGGAATAGGAGGATATTTCAGATGAATACGTGGCTTGAAAAATGGTGCAAGGGGGAGGGATTCAAATTTTTAGGACATTGGAACCAGTTCTGGGAGAGGTGGGACCAGTACAAACAGGACGGTCTGCACCTGAGCTGGAATGGAACCAATGTCCTAGGGGGAGTGTTTGCTAGTGCTGTCGGGGAGGATTTAAACTAATGTGGCAGGGGGATGGGAGCAGGAGCAGAGAGACAGAGGGGTGTAAAATGAGGGTAGAAGCAACAGGTAGCAAGGTGAAAAGTAAAAGTGGTAGGCAGACAAATCCAGGGCAAAAATCAAAAAGGGCCACTTTTCAACATAATTGTATAAGGGGTAAGAGAGTTGTAAAAACAAGCCTGAAGGCGTTGTGTCTCAATGCAAGGAGTATACGTAATAAGGTGGATGAATTAAATGTGGAGATAGTTATTAATGATTATGATATAGTTGGGATTACGGAGACATGGCTCCAGGGTGACCAAGGCTGGGAGCTCAACATCCAGGGATATTCTATATTCAGGCGGGATAGACAGAAAGGAAAAGGAGGTGGGGTAGCGTTGCTGGTTAGAGAGGAGATTAACGCAATGGAAAGGAAGGACATTAGCTCGGAGGAAGTGGAATCGATATGGGTAGAGCTACGAAACACTAAGGGGCAGAAAACGCTAGTGGGAGTTGTGTACAGGCCACCTAACAGCAGTAGTGAGGTTGGGGATGGCATCAAGCAGGAAATTAGAAATGCGTGCACTAAAGGTGCAGCAGTTATAATGGGTGACTTCAACCTACATATAGATTGTGTGAACCAAACTGGCAGGGGTGCTGAGGAAGAGGATTTCTTGGAATGTTTGAGAGATGGTTTTCTAAACCAACATGTCGAGGAACCAACGAGAGAACAGGCCATTCTAGACTGGGTATTGAGTAATGAGGAAGGGTTAGTTAGCAGTCTTGTTGTGCGAGGCCCCTTGGGCAAGAGTGATCATAATATGGTAGAGTTCTTCATTAGGATGGAGAGTGACAAAGTCGATTCAGAAACAAGTGTCCTGAACTTAAAGAAAGGTAACTTTGAGGGTATGAGGCGTGAATTGTCCAAGATAGACTGGCGATTGATGCTGAAAGGGTTGACGGTGGACATGCAATGGAAGGCATTTAAAGGTCGCATGGATGAACTACAACAAGTGTTCATCCCAGTTTGGCAAAAGAACAAACCAGGAAAGGTAGTGCATCCGTGGCTAACAAGGGAAATCAAGGATAGTATTAAAACAAAAGATGAAGCATACAAATTAGCCAGAAAAAGTAGCATACCAGAGGACTGGGAGAAATTCAGAGTCCAGCAGAGGAGGACAAAGGGCTTAATTAGGAAAGGGAAAATAGACTATGAGGGAAAACTGGCAAGGAACATAAAAACAGACTGCAAAAGCTTTTATAGATATGTCAAGAGAAAAAGATTAGTTAAGGCAAATGTAGTTCCCTTGCAGTCGGAAACAGGTAAATTGATCATAGGGAACAAGGAGATGGCAGACCAATTGAACAAATACTTTGGTTCTGTCTTCACTAAGGAAGACATAAACCATCTGCCGGAAATAGCGGGGGACCGGTGGTCTAATGAGATGGAGGAACTGAGGGAAATCCAGGTTAGTCGGGAAGTGGTGTTAGGTAAATTAAATGGATTAAAGGCAGATAAATCCCCAGGGCCAGATAGGCTGCATCCCAGAGTGCTTAAGGAAGTAGCCTCAGAAATAGTGGATGCATTAGTGATAATTTTTCAAAACTCTTTAGATTCTGGAGTAGTTCCTGAGGACTGGAGGATAGCTAATGTAACCCCACTTTTTAAAAAGGGAGGGAGAGAGAAAACGGGGAATTATAGACCAGTTAGCCTAATATCGGTAGTGGGGAAAATGCTAGAGTCAGTTATTAAAGATGTGATAGCATCACAGTTGGAAAGTGGTGAAATCATCGGACAAAGTCAGCATGGATTTACCAAAGGCAAATCATGTCTGACGAATTTCGAGGATGTAACTAGTAGAGTGGATAAGGGAGAACCAGTCGATGTGTTATATCTGGACTTTCAGAAGACTTTCGACAAGGTCCCACATAGGAGATTGGTGTACAAACTTAAAGCACACGGTATTGAGGGTTCAGTTTTGAGGTGGATAGAAAATTGGTTGGCGGACAAGAAGCAAAGAGTAGGAATAAACGGGTCCTTTTCGGAATGGCAGGCAGTGACTAGTGGGGTACCGCAAGGCTCAGTGCTGGGACCCCAGTTATTTACAGTGTCTATTAATAATTTGGACGAGGGAATTGAATGCAACATCTCTAAGTTTGCGGATGACACGAAGCTGGGTGGCAGTGTTAGCTGCGAGGAGTATGCTAGGAGGCTGCAGAGTGACTTGGATAGATTAGGCGAGTGGGCAAATGCATGGCAGATGCAATATAATGTGGATAAATGTGAGGTTATCCACTTTGGCGGCAAGAACAGGAAAGCAGAGTATTACCTGAATGGTGACCGATTGGGAGAAGGGGAGATGCAACGTGACCTGGGTGTCATGGTGCACCAGTCATTGAAAGCAAGCATGCAGGTGCAGCAGGCAGTGAAGAAAGAGAATGGTATGTTGGCATTCATAGCAAGAGGATTTGAGTTTAGGAGCAGGGAGGTTCTGCTGCAGTTGTACATGGGCCTTGGTGAGACTGCACCTGGAGTATTGTGTGCAGTTTTGGTCTCCTAACCTGAGGAAAGACGTTCTTGCCTTAGAGGGAGTACAGAGAAGGTTCACCAGATTAATCCCTGGGATGGCGGGACTTGCATATGAGGAAAGACTGGATAGACTGGGCTTGTACTCGCTGGAATTTAGAAGACTGAGGGGGGATCTTATAGAAACATATAAAATTCTTAAGGGGTTGGAGAGGCTAGATGTGGGAAGATTGTTCCCGATGTTGGGGGAGTCCAGAACCAGGGGTCACAGCTTAAGGATAAGGGGGAAGTCTTTTAGGACCGAGATGAGAAAACATTTCTTCACACAGAGAGTGGTGAGTCTGTGGAATTCTCTGCCACAGAAGGTAGTTGAGGCCAGTTCATTGGCTATATTTAAGAGGGAGTTAGATGTGGCCCTTTTTGCTAAAGGGATCAGGGGGTATGGAGAGAAGGCAGGTACAGGCTACTGAGCTGGATGATCAGCCATGATCATATTGCATGGCGGTGCAGGCTCGAAGGGCCGAATGGCCTACTCCTGCACCTATTTTCTGTTTCTATGTTTCATTGGCACAACTTTGGTCCTCAAGTTGATAAACAGCAATAAAAGTTTCCAAAGGTGATGGAAAGACTGGAGGAAAGACCAGGTGCTGAGAGCTCTCTTATACCTGCTTGAAGGAGGCAATTAAACACACCTGAGCAATTACATACACCTGTGAAGACATGTGTCCCAAACATTATGGTGCCCTGAAATTGGGGGGGGGGGGGACTATTTATAAACACTGCTGTAATTTCTACATGGTGAAACCAAAATGTATAAAAATGGCCTTTAATAAAATCAGACAATGTGCACTTTAACCACATATGATATTTTCTATTACAAATCTCAAATTGTGGAGTACAGAGGCAAATAAATAAATGATGGGTCTTTGTCCCAAACATTATGGAGGGCACTGTAATTGTGGAAGATAGTGATTAGAATTGTTCTGTCATCACACAACTCTGCTAAATTTCAATCGATTGACTTCAACGAGGAAAAGGCTTTCTTCAGCACATGGGCTGATATAGGCTGCTTTGCAGCATTAAAATATCTGCACTTTATTGATACTGAGGGATGAAGCCCTTTTGTCCCCATGTCTCTTTCAAATAGTCAGCACGCATGCGCCTTATCACCTGATCTATCCTAAGCTTTCTCCATCTGCAAAGATGCAACATGGATACAACGTCCAATGCAAAAATGTTTGAACTTGGAGCAGCGAAAAGCTTCACACACAAATCTCTGACAGTAATCTCCTGCTACTATAAAAGGTAGGGGAAATCCAAAGTAGCCCAATCAAAAGTAGAAATGCTGGAAGAACTCAGCCAGTAAAAGTAGCATCTGTAGAAAGAGAAACCAATGAATGTTTTGGGTCAGGAACCCTTTATCAGGCGAAAAGTGGAGAGTTTTCAAAGTGGGGTTGGGGACAGGAGTGAAGTGCAAGGGAGAAGACCAGATGGAGAAAGGTTAAGATAGATCAGGTGATAAGGAGCATGCGTGCTGACAATTTGAAAGAGAAATGGGGACAAATGGACATATGCTTGATGATGAGTGAGCAGTTTACCTGAATTTGGAGAGTCCATTCATCATTCCTGAAGTGCCCAGACAGATGATAGGATGTTGTCCCTCTAGTTTTGGCAGCAGTATGGCAGTGGAGGAGGCCACAGACAGACAACTTGGGTGAAGCCGTGCACCTGCACTTCTTCCAATGTACACTACTGCATTTGATATTTACAATGTGATCTCCTCCACACTGGAGAAACCAAACCGATTAAGTGGTCGCTTTGCATCTATACTCAGTCCATAGAGGTGCACCTGCTGTGTGCCACTTTTATTCCTAGCTATATATGACATCCTACACTACCAAAGTGAGACTGAACATAAATGTGAAGAACAACATCTCATCTTTCATCTTGGTCTTTTGCAACCTTCTGGAATGGACTTGGATTCTCCAAGTTCGTTTCTTCATCGCTCGATTTCACCCGTATACTGGGCGGATACATGGCAGATACATGGCAGATGCAGTTTAATGTAGATAAGTGTGAGGTTATTCACTTTGGAAGTAAGAATAGAAAGGCAGATTATTATCTGAATGGTGTCAAGTTAGGAGGAGGGGATGTTCAACGAGATCTGGGTGTCCTAGTGCATCAGTCACTGAAAGGAAGCATGCAGGTACAGCAGGCAGTGAAGAAAGCCAATGGAATGTTGGCCTTCATAACAAGAGGAGTTGAGTATAGGAGCAAAGAGGTCCTTCTACAGTTGTACCGGGCCCTGGTGAGACCGCACCTGGAGTACTGTTTGCAGTTTTGGTCTCCAAATTTGAGGAAGGATATTCTTGCTATTGAGGGCGTGCAGCGTAGGTTCACTAGGTTAATTCCCGGAATGGCGGGACTGTCGTATGTTGAAAGGCTGGAGCAATTAGGCTTGTATACACTGGAATTTAGAAGGATGAGGGGGGATCTTATTGAAACATATAAGATAATTAGGGGATTGGACACATTAGAGGCAGGAAACATGTTCCCAATGTTGGGGGAGTCCAGAACAAGGGGCCACAGTTTAAGAATAAGGGGTAGGCCATTTAGAACGGAGATGAGGAAGAACTTTTTCAGTCAGAGAGTGGTGAAGGTGTGGAATTCTCTGCCTCAGAAGGCAGTGGAGGCCAGTTCGTTGGATGCTTTCAAGAGAGAGCTGGATAGAGCTCTTAAGGATAGCGGAGTGAGGGGGTATGGGGAGAAGGCAGGAACGGGGAACTGATTGAGAGTGATCAGCCATGATCGCATTGAATGGCGGTGCTGGCTCGAAGGGCTGAATGGCCTACTCCTGCACCTATTGTCTATTGTCTATTAAATGGCCTACCCCTTATTCTTAAACAGTGACCCTGGTTCTGGACTCCCCCAACATTGGGAAGTTTTTTTCCTGCATGTAGCCTGTCCAATCCCTTGACTTTTATATGTTTCTATAACATCCCCTCTCATCCGAGATCCCAGTGACCTCTGTAAATTGCCCCGAGTGTGTAGGGAGTGGATAAGATAGTGATGCATTGAACTAGTGTGAATGGTGATCGATGGTTGGCATGGACTAATTGGGCCGAAGGGCCTGTTTTGCATGCTGTGTCTGTAAACAAAACATTTCACTCCTCCTCCGGCCCCTGCTTTGAAAACTATAAACCCTCCATTCTCCCCAGTTCTGAAGGATTACAAACCCGAGACCTTAACGGCCTTCTCTTTCCACGAATGTTGCTTGTCTAGCTGAGACTTTTATGCGTTTCTGTTTTTGCTTCAGATTCAAGCATCTGCGGTTATATTTGTTCTTCAGTTACCTCATCATTCTATTTAGCCAGAGGTTGGTCTGAGCCTATTTTTTGAAAACTATCCATTACCACATTTCAAAAGCTCTTGCGTGTATTCGGGTGAAAAGCCTCTTTTAATATCCAAAACAGGTTCCTAAACTTCTAATTTCCATTCAAGGCTGGAACTTGCCTGGGCATGAATTGTGCAGATGTCATGTTATGACTAATTAGTGTCTCTGAAAATGGTGACCATGCATCTGGGTATAACACTTTCAATTAACCTATGGGAACTGTAAACTGGATGAGCAGGTTTAGAGATTTTTTTTCTTCTGTTTCTGGGCAGGAGCATTTTGCATATAGAGTCATTGAGTCATAGAGTGATACAGTGTGGAAACAGGCCCTTCGGCCTAACTCGCCCACATCAACCAACAATGTCCCAGCTACACTAGTCCCACTTGCCTGCGCTTGGTCCATATCACTCCAAACCTGTCCTATCCTGTTGTTTCTTAAACAATGGAATAGTCCCAGCATCAACAACCTCTCTGGCAGCTTGTTCCATACACCCCCTACCATTTGTGTGAAAAAGGTACCCCTCAGATACCCCTATTAAATGTTTTTCCCTTCACCTTGAACCCATGTCCTCTGGTCATCGATTCCCCTACTCTGGGCATAAGACTCTGTGCATCTACCCGATCTATTCCTCTCATGATTTTGGAGACCTCCATAAGATCTCCCCTCATCCTCCTGTGCTCCATGGAATAGAGACCCAGCCTTCTCAACCTCTCCCTATAGCTCACACCCTCTAGTCCTGGCAACATCCTTGTAAATCTTTTCTGAACCATTTCAAGCTTGACAATATTGGAGTATTTGTTTCACATTTCAGACCACGGCTCATTAAGACAAAAAACATGACGTAAAACTATTTGATGCAAGATTCAGGGTTTTTTCCAGGAAAGCTACCATTTGCCTTCAAAGCACATTTGAATTGGCACGAGGGAACCTCCATGCTTGATGTTTTTTTGCATGGTGGGACTGGTGTGGTACCTTTCATTGATTGCAGAGTTTACAGTACCTTTTCAATATGGTATTGTTTGTGCTTGAGATTGGCTTGGGAGCACAGAAGATAATGCTGAACAGCAGGAAGAAAATGGCAAAACATCAAGAAAATTAAATAGAACCCAGTCATCTAAAGCTTTTTTTTGTGCTCATAACTATTTTCTGCTAATCCATGCAGACCCTCTTGTAGCAAAAACCTGCAATGCTGGGACATACAATGCGGATAGTGCAGTATTTCACTTTTATTCTGAAATTTTAATTTCACTTGAGTTTAGCATTACATCAACACCTGATCAGGTTGAGAAGAGAGCTGATAAAAGTATATTAAATTATGAGAGGCATAGCATAAATTATGGTAGTCAAAATCTTTTTCGCAGGGTGGAAGTATTAAACACTGGAAGGCATAGCTTTAAGGTGAGAGGGGTAAGGTTTAAAGGAGATGTGCGGGGTAAATTTTGTTTTAACACAGAGAATGGTGGGTGCCTGAAACGCACTGCCAGGGATGGTGGTGGAGGCAGATACAATAGTATCATTTAACAGGCCTTTGGATACAGGGACATGGAAATGCAGGGAATGGAGGAATGTGGATCACGTGCAGGCAGGAAGATTAGTTTAACTTGACATCATGTCCAGTGCAGATATTATGGGCTGAAGGGCCTGTTCCTGTGCAATACTGTTCTATGTTCTATGTTTTGTATGCTAATGAATGCAATATGGAACAATATCTTCTTGTTTAAAGTTTGGGTGTCCATAAGTTGCTGTTTAACATAGCTTCTCCAAAAATCAAGAGTTTGGATTTTAAATCAATGGAGATGCAATGTTCTGATCAAGAGTGGGTTATGGTGCTGGTTATGAGTTTAACAGCAAACCTGGGCAGAGGCCTTGACAATACTACCCGTGTTGTTTCAAATTGGACCTGTTTGAACCATGCCGTGAATAACATCAGATTCACCAAACAGAGGCCATGTCTTGCTGCACACCAGGGAACCTGTCCCTAACAAGGCAGGTGACAGGGGGGGAAGAGAAGGCATCAAAGGAAAACCTGGAGGAAAAGAGGAGAAAGCAGAAGCTGGGAAAGAAGCTGTGGAGTGAATTGCCTCAACTGTAAAGGTTCAATTAATGTGGAGAGATTGTCTTGAAGAGTCATTCTCCCCATTGACGAACTGTACACTGCAAGGGCCAGGAAGCGAGCGGGCAAGATCATCTCTGACCCCTCTCACCCTGGCCACAAACTCTTTGAAGCACTTCCCTCTGGAAGGCGACTCCGGACTGTCAAAGCAGCCACAGCCAGACATAAAAACAGCTTTTTTTCCACAAGTGGTAGTTCTACTCAATAACCAAAGTCTATTGTTTCTTTTTTGTTCTGGTTTATTTTCACCCACATGTTTAGACCGTAATGTTGTATCCTTATTGTTTTGATGTGTTTATGCTTTATTCTTAATTGTTAACTGTATGTTTGTGTTGTCATTTGTGAGCGGAGCACCAAGGCACATTCCTTGTATATGCACATACTTGGCCAATAAACTTATTCATTCATTCATTCATTCATTCATTCATTCATTCATTCATTCATTCATTCATTCATTCATTCTCTTTCATTGGGAAGCAACCATCACATCTTCCACTTGAACCAAAACAGTCCAAAATTTGCCTATTTACTTCACTGCTCCACAATACTCCATCTGTGATCTGAAGATCTGTGATCTGAAGATCTGTGATCGCCATCAGCGATGGCAGCCTCGCCAATGGTCTGTCTGTCTTTTCGTCTTTTTTGTTATTTTTAGTGTGTTTTAAAAAGTTTGTGTTAATGTTCTCTGGTTTATTTTATGTGGGGGTGGGGAAGGGGGTCGGGGGAAACTTTTTTTCAATCTCATACCTTGCTGGAGATGCGATTGTTTTCCGGATCATATCTCCGGTCGCTCTGCGGCCTAACATCATGGAGCTGGACGCCTTGCTCAAGACTGACTTTGATCCCCACTGCAGGGCCATGGACTTATCATCGGACCCTGCAATCCCTTGCTGGGTTCGACGCTCCAATCGTACTCTGTGGATTTCAACATTGAGGAGCTCGCATTTTTGAGTAGAGACTGATGTCGGGAAGCTCCAAAGTAGCAAGAGGTCCGACTAGCCCCAACCCAGGGTCCGATCGCCAGGCATGGGGAGTTGTGATCCCCTGATATGCGAGCTTGATCGCCCCAATGCGGAGGGCCCAACCGCTGGCTACGGGAGCCAAGATCACCCCGTCAACAGAAGGCTCGAGGCCCCCGATCGCAGGCGGACAAAGAAGGGAAGATTGATTTATTTTTTTCGCCTTCCATCCCAGTGAGGAATGTGGAGGAGTCACTGTGGTGGATGTTTATGTTAAAATGTACTTTGTGTGTCTTGCTATTTTTTCACTCAAACATTAGATCTAGCTTTCTAGCTCAGCAATTAGTGGTGAAGAATTCCAACTTCGAAATTTTGTACTTGCAAAGACATGTTGGTCAGCTGATTTTTTTCATTTATCGGATATTAAGAAATTTACTCACAAGAAGCCCAAGGTTCATTATCCATCTTGGAGGTAGCAGCGATTTAAAAAACATTTACTTTTCATTTAGTTGAACACTCGTGTTAGTTTCTCAGACCATTTAAGAGTTTAAGGGTTAATTCTTTCCTCCTTAGGGTTTTCTGCCGGATGATGTGATCAAACAGGATTCATGCAAATGAGTCAACACCACTGCAATGCCGCTTCACCGCCGACCCATGCTCCCTAACTTCAAAAGAGAGGCAGGAGTATGAATATTGATTTCTCTAACTTCAAGTAACCTTTTCATCCCCTCTCTCTCCGTCACTCCCCCACTCTAGTCGTTGTATAAGTTTCACTGTCATCCGGGTGAATTTCATTGTCTGTATAACTAATTTACACCTAGCCCACGGCAAACAATGGACTGCTTCCTTGATCATGATTACTTTTTTGCATATCTTTCATTCATGTTTCTACATCTCTCTATATCACCATCTATATCTCTTGTTTCCCTTTCCCCTGACTCTAAGTCTGAAGAAGGATCTTGACCTGAAATGTCACCTATTCCTTTTCTCCAGAGATGCTGCCTGACGCACTGAGGTACTCCAGCTTTTAGTGACTATGTTCGGCAGGAGAATGGAGTTGAGAGGGAAAGATAGATCAGCCATGATTGAATGGCAGAATAGACAAGATGGGCCAAATGGCCTAATTTTATAGACAATAGACAATAGATGCAGGAGTAGGCCATTCGGCCCTTCGAGCCAGCACCGTCATTCACCATGATCATGGCTGATCATCCACAATCAGTATCCCGTTCCTGCCCTCTCCCCATATCCCTTGATTACGCTATCATTAAGAGCTCTATCTAAATCTCTCTTGAAAGCATCCAGAGAATTGGCCTCCACTGCCTTCTGAGGCAGAGAATTCCACAGCTTCACAACTCTCTGAGTGAATTTTTTTTTCCTCATCTCCATTCTAAATGGCCGCCCCCTTATTCTTAAACTGTGGCCGCTGGTTCAGGACTCCCCCAACATCGAGAACATGTTTCCTGCCTTTAGCGTGTCCAATCCCTTAATAATTTTATATGTTTCAATAAGATCCCCTCTTATCTTTCTAAATTCCAGTGTATATAAGCTCAGTCGCTCTAGTCTTTCAACGTACGACTGTCCCGCCATTCCGGGAATTAACCTAGTGAATCTACGCTGCACTCCCTCAATAGCAAGAATGTCCTTCCTCATGTTTGGAGACCAAAACTGCACAAAATACTTCAGGTGTGGTCTCACTAGGGCCCTGTACAACTGCAGAAGGACCTCTTTTCTCCTATACTCAACTCCTCTTGTTATGAAGGCCAACATTCCATTGGCTTTCTTCACTGCCTGCTGTACCTGCATGCTTCCTTTCAGTGACTGATGAACTAGGACACCCAGATCTCGTTGTACTTCCCCTTTTCCTAACTTGACACCATTCAGATAATAATCTGCCTTCTTGATCTTGCCACCAAAGTGGATAACCTCACATTTATCCACATTAAACTGCATCTGCCATTCATCTGCCCACTCATACAACCTGTCCAAGTCACCCTGCAACCTCATAGCATCTTCCTCACAGTTCACACTGCCATCCAGCTTTGTGTCATCTGCAAATTTGTCAACGTTACTTTTAATCTCTTCATCCAAGTCATTAATGTATATTGTAAATAGCTGCGGTACCCCACCAGTCACTGCCTGCCATTCTGAAAGGGACCCATTTATCCCTACTCTTTGTTTCCTGTCTGCCAACCAATTTTCTATCCATGTCAGTACCCTACCCCAATACCATGTGCTCTAATTTTGCCCACTAATCTCCTATGTGGGACCTTGTCGAAGACTTTCTGAAAGTCCAGGTACACTACATCCATTGGTTTTCCCCTGTCCATGTTCCTAGTTACATCCTCAAAAAATTCCAGAAGATTAGTCAAGCATGATTTCTTCTTCGTAAATCCATGCTGACTCTGAACGATCCTGTTACTGCTATCCAAATGCTTTGCAATTTCTTCTTTTATAATTGACTCCAGCATCTTCCCCACCACCGATGTCAGGCTAACTGGTCTATAATTTCCTATTTTCTCTCTCCCTCCTTTCTTAAACAGTGGGATAACATTAGCTACCCTCCAATCCACAGGAAATGATCCTGAATCTATAGAACATTGGAAAATGATCACCAATGCATCCACGATTTCTAGAGCCACCTCCTTAAGTACCCTGGGATGCAGACTATCAGGCCCTGGGGATTTATCAGCCTTCAGTCCCATCAGTCTACCCAACATAATTTCCTGCCTAATGTGAATTTCCTTCAGTTCCTCTGTCACCCTAGGATCTCTGGCCACTAGAACATCTGGGAGATTGTTTGTATCTTCCTTAGTGTAGACAGATCCAAAGTACCGGTTCAACCCGTCTGCCTTTTCCTTGTTTCCCATAATAAATTTGCCTGCTTCTGTCTTCAAGGGACCCACATTTGCCAACTATTTTTTTTCCTCTTCACGTACCTAAAGAAGCTTTTACTATCCTCCTTTATATTATTGGCTAGCTTACCTTCGTACCTCATCTTTTCTCCCCGTATTGCCTTTTTAGTTATCTTCTGTTGCTCTTTAAAAGAGTCCCAATCCTCTGGCTTCCCGGTCATCTTTTCTATGTTATACCTCTTCGCTTTTATTTTTATACTGTCCTTGACTGCCCTTGTCAGCCACAGTCGCCTCTTACTCCCTTTTGAATCTTTCCCCCTCTTTGGGATGAACTGATCCTGCACCTTCTGTATTATTCCCAGAAATACCTGCCATTGCTGTTCCACCGTCTTCCCTGCTAGGGTCTCTTTCCAGTCAACTCTGGTCAGCTCCTCCCTCATGCCTCCATAGTCCCCTTTGCTCACCTGTAATACTGACACTTCCGATTTTCCCTTCTCCCTCTCAAATTGTAGATTAAAACATCATATTATGATCACTGCCTCCTAATGGCTCTTTTACCTTGAGTTCCCTTATCAAATCCGGTTCATTATACAACACTAAATCCAGAATTGCCTTATTCCTGGCAGGCTCCAGTACAAGCTGCTCTAAGAATCCATCTCGGAGGCACTCCACAAACTCCCTTTCCTGGGGTCCAGTACCAACCTGTTTATCCCAGTCTACCTGCATGTTGAAATCTCCCATAACCACCGTAGCATTACATTTGCGACATGCCAATTTTAACTCTTGATTCAACTTGCACCCTATGCCCAGGGTACTGTTTGGGGGCATGTAGACAACTCCCATTAGGGTCTTTTTACCCTCACAATTCCTCAGTTCTATCCATAATGACTCTACATCTCCTGATTCTATGTCACCCCTTGCAAGGGACTGAATATCATTCGTTATCAACAGAGCTCCTGTTTTTGCTTAAGAAAATTGTGGATTGAATAACTTTATCCTGTAATTTTGAAGGAATGAAACTATGATTTCACCTGACATTTTCCTTGCAGCAGAATCACATGCAATAACACATTTTAATTAGTTTGTTCAATCTGTAAATCTAACCTGAATATTCTTTTGTTTTGGTTGAGAGAGTGGAATAAGTGATGTCTGGATAATAAATAAATTTTAATATTACTCATGTCTGTTTTTTTAAACTTTCAGACCTTGCATAACTTATTTAAATAAAGCAGCCAAGTCATCTCTGTGCACTCTCAATAATTTAAAAGCTGAAGCGCTACAATTATAAAATTGTGCATAAAATCATGAGAGAAATAGATCGGGTAGATGCACAGTCTCTTGCTCATAGTAGGGGAATCAAGAACCAGAGGACATCGGTTTAAGGTGAAGGGGAAAAAACCTAAAAGGAATCTGAGGGGTAACTTTTTCACACAAAGGGCGGTGGGTGTATGAAACAAGCTGTCAGATGAGGTAGATGAGCCTGGGACTATTGCAATGTTTAAGAAACAGTTAGACAGGTACATGGATAGGACAGGTTTGGAGGGATATGGGCTAAATGTAGGCAGGTGGGACTAATGTAGCAGGGACATGTTGGCCGGTGTGGTCAAGTTGGGTCGAAGGGCCTGTTTCCGCGCTGTGTGACTCTATGAATCTAATTTGCAAAAGATTAATGTGATACCATTCAGAATAAAGTTTTTGGTTGTATTTATAGGGTTATGTCTTTAACATGAAACCTTCCACCCCATCAGCCATCGCATACAACAAATCATCCTCCAACATTTCCGCCACCTCCAACTGGATCCTATTATTGGCCACATCTTCCCATCTCCACCTCTTTCTGCTTTCCGCAGAGACCATTCTCTCCGTAACTCCCTGGTCCACTCGTCCCTTCCCACCCAAACCACCCCCTCCCCAGGTACTTTACCCTGCAACCGCAGGAGATGCAACACATGTCCCTTTACCTCCCCCCTCGACTCCATCCAAGGACCTAAACAGTCTTTCCAGGTGAGGCAGAGGTTCACCTGCACCTCCTCCAACCTCATCTACTGTATCCGCTGTTCCAAATGTCAACTTCTCTACATTGGCGAGACCAAGCGCAGGCTCGGCGATCGTTTCGCTGAACACCTCCGCTCAGTCCGACTCAACCAACCTGATCTCCCGATGGCTCAGCACTTCAACTCCCCCTCCCATTCCCAATCTGACCTTTCTGTTCTGGGCCTCCTCCATTGTCAGAGTGAGGCCCAGCGCAAATTGGAGGAACGGCACCTCATATTTCGCTTGGGCAGTTTACACCTCAGCGGTATGAATGTTGACTTCTCCCACTTCAGGTAGTCCCTGCTTCTCCTCTCTATCCCCTCCCCCTTCCCAGTTCTCCCACCATTTTTCCTGTCTCCAACTACATCCTATCTTTGTCCCACCCTGACATCAGTCTGACGAAAGGTTTCAACCCGAAACATCACCCATTCCTTCTCTCTCGAGATGCTGCCTGACCCGTTGAGTTACTCCAGCATTTTGTGTCTACATTAGGGAACAATTGTGACTAGATATAGGTTCCTCATGCTAAATCAAAACATCACTAGCTTCAATTTCAAAATAAATGATTGTTATTAAGTATGTATCTAACATGAAATTTAGTAAGACTGGAGAAAAGGGATCTCCCTACTCCCACTTCTTGATAGAAATTGACCTTGTAAATTCTCCTGCATCTTCAACCACTGTTTGAGAATTTATCAAATCTACTGTATCACTATTCCTTTAGATGCCACTATTAGCAATTAGTTCAGTAACGGTTAATTAACGATTAATTAGGCATAACAATTTTATGATTAATATCTTTACAGGCTACTAAAATATTAGCTTTGTAAATCAATTGAATTGGAGTAATCTTTCATTTATCTTGTGCATGAAGGAGATGCTGGATTAAACCAAGATAGACACAAAATGCTGGAGTAACTCAGCAGGACAGGCAGCATCTCTGGAGAGAAAGAATGGGTGACGTTTCTGGTCTGAAGAATGGTCTTGACCCAAAATGTCACCAGTTCCTTCTCTCCAGCATTTTGTGCCTATCTTTCATTTATCTTCATCTGTTCTGGACAGATTGGATTAAATATAGTCTGGCCTACATGTGACTCCAGATCCACAGTAATGCAGTTGACTCTTAACTGTTCTCCAAAAAGTCCAGTAACTCATTTAATTGTAACAAACCATTCAAAAATCACAACGAAACCAAAACAGGATGGATCATCCAATATCAACCTGCTTGGAGCTGCTTCTGGCAGGTCCTTTTGAACTTCTCATTGAACTAAGATTTGATAGTAATGGTGGGGTGAAGAATATGCTGGTACAAACAGTTAGAGACAATGGTAGATAATAAGTTGGAGGCAATAACTGTTAATAGCGCTGCAATGTCCTGGGCTCTCATCTGCATCATGCTGCGTAAATACAAGTTATTAATATTGAATCCCACAACACCCAAGTCCAGACTTATTCTCAACAGTTCTTTAAGCAGAAGACACAATGAAATGCACTTGCTGGAATCTGCATTTCCGCAAAGTGCTGGAGCAACTCGACAAGGCAGCAGCATTTGTGGAGGAATGGCAACATTTTGATATTTAAAACAGGTTCTGTAAGTGACATAATTGTTGCAAAAAGAACCTTTTAATAATCTTGATTAAAAAAATCTAATCTCTCAGAATCTTGAAATCCTACAAAAAGTAATCGTCTCATGGGGGCCAACATGTCTCCTAATTTGAGGATGGACATTATTGCTATTGAGGGAGGGCAGCGTAGGTTTACTAGGTTAATTCCCAGGATGGCGGGAATTGATGAAAGAATGGGTCGACTGGGCTTGTATTCATTGGAATTTAGAAGGATGAGAGGGGATCTGATAGAAACATATAAAATTCTTAAAGGATTCTTAAAGGAAAATGTTGCCGATGTTGGGGGAGTCCAGAACCAGGGGTCACAGTTTAAAAATAAGAGGTAGGCCATTTAGGACTGAGATGAGGAAAAACTTCACTCAAGAGAGTTGTGAATCTCTGGAAGTCTCTGCCACAGAAGGCAGTGGAGGCCAATTCACTGGATGTATTCAAGAGAGAGTTAGATATAGCTCTTAGGGCTAACAGAATCAAGGGATATGGGGAAAAAGCAGGAACAGGGTACTGATTCTGGATAATCAGCCATGATCATATTGAATGGCGGTGCTGGCTCAAAAGGCAGAATGGCCTTCTCTTGCACCTATTTTTCTATGTTTCTATGTTTCTGTTTCTATGTTTTTTTTCATATCAGATAGTCTGGACTTGCAACTCAGATTGATAAAGGTTGTTTGACATAATGAAAAGGCCATTTGGATTAAAAATATGCTATTTTGTGGAAATGTACCACAGCATGTGTTGCTGTCTCCTGAGAGGAAATATATGATTAGAACAAGAGCTTCAAAGTAAATTCCAATTTTACACTCATGTTTTACTGTTGCAGACCTTGAAACATTAACATATGGTTAAAGTGCTTTAATTACTGCTGACATTTCCAGTACCGTTATTACTTTAATATGGGATGTGTGCCTGTTTTACGGATTGCACGCTGAAGTTTTTATTACATGGCAGTGTGGGGAGTCTGGGATCCTGCAACCTGCTGGCTACTTCGAACATAACCTTTTAAGTAGAGTCTAATTGAAGGTTAGGTTGCAGATAGAATCTCCTGCGTCAAAGTATGGTTTCAAGGCTATAAACGATTATGGGCCTCTTATGACAGCTCACTGAGCCCACTGAACACAGAGGAACAGGTTCTAAAGTACGATACCTCCAGTAACACATTCCGGGGTAAAAGAGACATCATCAATTGCAATGTCTGTGAAGTTATCTCCACCCACTTCAGCCTCAAACGCAACTCGAAATGGATGGTTGTTGGCAACCATCAGGTTGGCGTATATCCAGTTGTCCTCCTTGTTCCAAGACACTGACCACATCAGCAAGGCCATTCCGGACTCTCCTATTGTGTACACCTGTAAGAAGAAAATGTAACCCAAAATGTTGGCGGACAGTAGAATGGATCTTCTCATATTTCATGCACCAAACACAATGTGCTGGAGGAACTCAGCGGTTCAGGCAGCATCTAGGGAGGGAATGGACAGGTGACGATTCATGGTTGGGATCCGTCTTCAATCTGAAACATCGCCTCTCCATTCCCTCCAGAGATGCTGCCTGATCTGCTGAGTTCCTCCAGTACTTTCTGAATTACGCACAGTTTAAACATCTGCAATTTCTTGTATCCCTGTTCTCATATTTTTTATTAGTGTCACTAATTTAACCAATGTTTTCCTCTCCAATTCAAAAGAGCCGGCCGTCTCACCCTTTGGGAATTAGTTGTGAATTTGAACACTCTTAGAGTCTTACAGCATGCAAATAGGCCCTTCGGCCCAAGTTGCCCACATCAGCTAACATGTCCCATCTACACTAGTCCCAACTGCCTGTATTTGCCCCATCTCCCTCTAAACCTGTCCTATCCATGTACCTGTCTAAATGTTTCTTAAACATTGCGATTGTACCTACCTCAACTGCATCCTCCGGCAGCTCGTTCAATAACCTTACCACCCTCTGTGTGAAAAAGTTACCCCTCCAGTTCTTATTAAATCTTTCCCCCCCACCTTAAACCTATGGTTCTCGATTCCACTACTCTGGGCAAGGGACTCTGTGCGTCTACCCGATCTATTCCTCTAATGATTTTGTACAGATTTTAATACATAATTGTAGCGCTTCAACTTTTAAATCACCCCTCATCCTCCTGCACCACAAGGATTAGAGTCCTAGCCTTCATAACCTCTCTCTATAGCCCAGGTCCTTGAGTCCTGGCCACATCCTTGTAAATCTTCTCTGCACCCTTTCGAGTTTGACAACAGCTTTCCTATAACATGGTGCCCAAAACTGAACACAATACTCTAAATGCGGCCTCACAAATGTCTTATACAACAGCAACATAACCTCCCAACTTCTATACTCAATGCTCTGACTGATGAAGGCCAATGCGCCAAAAGCCTTTTTGACCACCCTATCTACCTGAGATGCCACTTTCAATGAACTATGTATCTGTACCCCTAGATCCCTCTGCTGTACAACACTCCCCAGAGCCCTACCATTTACATAGGTTCTGCCCATGCTATTATTCCTAAAATGCAACACCTCACTTTTTTTCTGTATTAAATTCCAAGTTTGTATTTAACTTTTCTGTCAAAGTATAGGCAGTCTCAGGGAATTTTTGCAAACGGGGTTTATAAACAAAGCTAATAGAACTTAAATTCCAAAATTGGAAAAATCTATTTTTTAATAAGGTCTCCTTTGATAGGTGCACAAATCAGCAAAATGGAGTTCAGTGTATCTTGTTTTAGCACACAAAATGCTTACATTTTGTCGCAAAAGATAACTACTTACTAAATGTAAAGTAAACAGTTCCAAGGCTTTGAGAATAGACTTTCAAATGTATTCATATTTTAAAATGTAATGATATTAAGTACGTGAAATGGAGGGTAATTTTTATCATATTCACAAGTTGTAATTTTTGATACCTATTTGTCACAAGCAAGGGCTCATAAAATCTATCCTTGGGTCTTGTTGTGACTTCTTTTAATAGCTTTAGAGCAGAATTTGTCTTTGATTATACCCCAACACAGCAGGATAATAACCTAACTTCTCAGTGATGACAGCAATCCTTGGATAGTCTAGTCTGGAAAGCAACTGTGCTCCTAAATGGATCAAACATGCAGCGCAAGATCTACTTCGTTTTAAAATTCATCCTGAATCTCATCAGGTTGGGTTAGGAATAAAGCTGGTCATTGGCACATTATTTAGAGGTAACGTGTCCGGTGGTGCAGGCAGCAGAATTAAACATTTTCTTCTTCCACTTTAAGCCAGCCAGTACTTTGCTTCATATACGTAACTTGAAAAGTGGGGGAAGGAGCTTTTGTACTTTGAATGTAGATAAGTGTGAGGTTATTCACTTTGGAAGTAAGAATAGAAAGGCAGATTATTATCTGAATGGTGTCAAGTTAGGAGGAGGGGGAGTTCAACGAGATCTGGATGTCCTAGTGCATCAGTCAATGAAAGGAAGCATGCAGGTACAGCAGGCAGTGAAGAAAGCCAATGGAATGTTGGCAGTCGTAACAAGAGGAGTTGAGTATAGGAGCAAAGAGGTCCTTCTACAGTTGTACCGGGCCCTGGTGAGACCGCACCTGGAGTACTGTGTGCAGTTTTGGTCTCCAAATTTGAGGAAGGATATTCTTGCTATGGAGGGCGTGCAGCGTAGGTTCACTAGGTTAATTCCCGGAATGGCGGGACTGTCGTATGTTGAAAGGCTGGAGCGATTGGGCTTGTATACACTGGAATTTAGAAGGATGAGGGGGGATCTTATTGAAACATATAAGATAATTAGGGGATTGGACACATTAGAGGCAGGAAACATGTTCCCAATGTTGGGGGAGTCCAGAACAAGGGGCCACAGTTTAAGAATAAGGGGTAGGCCATTTAGAACGGAGATGAGGAAGAACTTTTTCAGTCAGAGAGTGGTGACGGTGTGGAATTCTCTGCCTCAGAAGGCAGTGGAGGCCAGTTCGTTGGATGCTTTCAAGAGAGAGCTGGATAGAGCTCTTAAGGATAGCGGAGTGAGGGTGATGGGGAGAAGGCAGGAACGGGGTACTGATTGAGAGTGATCAGCCATGATCGCATTGAATGGCGGTGCTGGCTCGAAGGGCTGAATGGCCTACTCCTGCACCTATTGTCTATTGTTTATTGAATCACTGGGGAAAAATTGCACAGGAGCTGGGGCAGATTAATGGATGCCACAGGCACTAGTTCACCAGAGGGTGAAATTAATATACTGTCTCTACCGCAAATGACTCTGATAAAAAAAATATCAGGGACCTTGGCTACTGATGAATGTTAATTGGCACATACCAGAAAGTACTGATTGCAATGGAGAACCTATGTGATTGTATGTGATATTTCAGAACACAGAGGAAACTGACACAAGGGTATAACAGAACACCTCACAGGGCAGAAGAAATAGAGATACTGCAGACCGTGTGGCTTCTCTGCCATTCTGAACATTATTGCTGATATTTTACCTCCGCACCACTTTCATGCCCGAACCCTGATTTCAGTAAATATTGAAAAAAAAAAAAACACTCAGCAATTACTCAGCAATTGATCATCAGAAGTTGTAGAGAAAATTCCCAAAAAATGCTGCCCTTTTGGTGAACCACTTTATTCTCTATCCTGACTGACTGACTCTTTATTTTCTGAATTTGATTCATGGTTCTAAAAAATACTATTAGGTAAATTGCCAACTCCGCAACTCCCCTAATAAGTTCCCTTTCTGTATGCTTCAATGAGACCAACTTTCATTCATCAAATGCCAAGGAGAATAGGGTCAGTCTGTTAAACAAGTCATACAAGCCCATGTAAACAGGCCCTTTGGCCCAACTTCCCCACACTGACCAACATGTCCCATCTGCACTAGTCCGACCTGCCTGCATTTTTCCCATATCCCTCTAAACCTATCCTATCCATGTACCTGTATAAATGTTTTGTAAACGCTGCGCTAGTATCCACCGCAACAACCTCCTCCGGCAGCTCTTTCCATACACCCACTGTTCTTTGTGTAAAAAGTTACCTCTCAGGTTGCTATTAAAACTTCCCCCTTTCTCGCCCCCTCACCTTAAAAAGGTAGTTGGAGAATTTACGGAGGGGAATGGTGAAATTCTAGAACGATGCCACTGAAAAGTGAATGTAATAAATGTCCTTTATTTCACAAAATGTTGGAGTAACTCAGCAGGTCAGGCAGCATCTCAGGAGAGAAGGAATGGGTGATGTTTCGGGTCGAGACCCTTCTTCAGACTGTAATAAATGTCCTAGTTGGCTTAAAGGCAGATAAATCCCCATAAATGTATTGCTGGTTGCAATGGGAAGCAAAGGAAGAGATTGCTGAGAAACTAATAAAGACTAGTATATCTTCAATGGCCACAGATGAAGAGTTCAATGACTAATCTTCTGGAATTTTTTGAAGATGTAATAAGTAGAATTGATAAGGGAGAGTCAGTGGATATGGTGTATCTGGACTTTCAAAAAGCCTTTGACAAGGTCCCACACAAGAGATTAGTGTGCAAAATTAGAGCACATGGTATTGGTGATAGGGTATTGACATGGATAGACAACTGGTTGGCAGACAGGAAGCAAAGAGCAGGAATTAACAGGTCCTTTTCAGAATGGCAGGCAGTGACTAATGGGGTGCTGCAAAGCCCAGTGCTGGGACACCAGTTATTTACAATATATATTAACGATTTAGACGAGGGAATTAAATGTGACATCTCCAAGTATGCAGATGACACAAAGCTGGGTGGCAGTGTGAGCTGTGATGAGGATGCTATTAGGCTGCAGGGTGGCTTGGATAGGTTGGGTGAGTGGGCAGATGCAGTATAATGTGGATAAATGTGAAGTTATCCACTATGGTAGCAAGAACAGGAAGGCAGATTATTATCTGAATGGTGTCAGATTAGGAAAAGAGGAGTGGCAATGAGACCTGGGTGTGCTTGTACATCAGTCACTGAAAGTAAGCATGCAGGTACAGCAGGAGGTGAAAAAAGCTAATGGCATGTTGGCCTTCATTGCGAGAGGATTTGTGTTTAGGAGCAAGGAGGTCCTACTGCAGTTGTACAGGGCCCTGGTGAGACCGCACCTGGAGTATTGTGTGCAATTTTGGATTCCTAATATGAGGAAGGAAATTATTGCTATTGAGGGAGTGCAGCGTAGCTTTACCAGGTTAATTCCAGGGATGGCAGGACTGACATATGATGAAAGAATGGGTCGACTGGGCTTGTATTCACTGGAATTTAGAAGGATGAGAGGGGATCTTATAGAAACATATAAAATTCTTAAAGCATCGGACAGGCGAGATGCAGGAAAAATGTTCCCGATGTTGGGGGAGTCCAGAACCAGGGGTCACAGTTTAAGAATAAGGGGTAGGCCATTTAGGACTGAGATGACAAAATTTCTTTTCACCCAGATTGTGGTGAATCTGTGGATTTCTCTGCTGCACACGGCAGTGGAGGCCAATTCACTGGATGTTTTCAAGAGAGAGTTAGATTTATGTCGTCGGGCTAAAGGAATCAAGGGATATGTGGAAAAGGCAGGAACGGGGTACTGATTTTAGATGATCAGCCATGATCATATTGAATGGTTGTGTTGGCTCGAAGGGCCAAATGGCCTACTGCTGCACCTATTTTTCTGTGTTTCTATGTTTCTACGTATCTATGTTAGGCAAACTGCGGCGGATTGAGACTGGAGTTATTGTGGTTTTCTTAAAGCTGGTGGTAACCTTAGAATAGAGTCTGGTGAGAGCAAAGATGTTGTGTGAATACTCTTATCGGGTGCTCTGTACTGGTCTTGAGGATGCAACGAGGGACTCTGCCTGGGCAAGTTGCTTTCCACTGATTTGCACTCAGGAAGGTCGATGTGACACCTGCGACAGTGACCGTGGGTTAAACTGCGACGCCATTCAACCAATCTCCTTTCAAGGCGAGCATAAAGTACATTGAGCTTATCCAGGAGAGATGTATTGTCACCAGCAATACTGCCTGACTTCACTCTGTAGCCCATTATAGCATGCAGGTCTTGGCACAATCGACGGGTGTCCCTGTAGATATCCCGGGATTCCAGCTTGGTCCAGAATTTTCTCCTGGCATCCTTGATTCCTTTGCAAAGGTCGTAACTAGATTTCTTGCACCTCTCGAGATTGCTTGACTTGAACACGGCAGCCTTGGGCTTCACCTGGGATTGGACCACACAGTTCATCCGTGTCTTAGGAATTCCCTACTCAAGAGGAATATGGGGTCTCAGTCACTGAGTACACTCAAGAAAGATGTCAATCGCTTTTTGTATGTTCAGTAAATCAAAGTATATGGAGAAGTGGTGATGAGGCAAAATATCAGCGTGTTTTTGAGTGGTGGACGAGGCTAAAAAGCTGCTGCTGCTGCTGCTGCACTGCCTCAATTAATATGCTCATATTAGGAGCATTAGCCATCTTATTTAATTATTGATACTCTCTCTGATCTACTCTCCTGAATGCTTAGGTATCTCAAGAAAATATGAGCTGCTGCTCATCTGGTGATTACACGATTCAGTGACCTGCAGAAAGATGTAACATCTGAGCTGACAGCTTCAATTTTACTCACAATGGAGGAACAGGAGACTGAAGCTTCAGAAGGACTTCAAAATGTTGACATTATTTGGTACTCTCTTTCTTTCTGGAATTTTATTCCCAAAAGTTTGGAAAATTAAAGGAAAGTGTCAAACAATAGTTTTTCGTTAGGTAAACATTTCCTGCCACTTCAATGTTAATTAACCTCAAAATCTTGTGGATTTACACCATTGTATGTGAATTAATATCATACTAGTGAAAGATAAATGCAAAGAAGAGAGGTAGAAGGGTTGTAATCAATAAAAAGAGAATTATTTGATGGAGAATCAAGGAATTGCAGATAGTGGAATCTTGTGCAAAATACAAAGTGCTGAAGTAACTCAGCGGGTCAGGCAGCACCTATGGAGGGAATGGATAGTCGACGTTTCAGATCAAAACCCTTTAATATAACCAATGACTGGATCGCTGTGGTGAAAGAGAACTGTTTTATTCCACAGTGATACCATTCAATCAAGAGGGTTTAAGGATGTCAATTCTGCTTAAGTTCATAAATCATAGGAGCAGAATTAGACCATTCGGCCCATTGAGTCTACTCTGCCATTTAAAGGGTGGTGGATGTATGGAACAAGCTGCCAAAGGAGGTAGTTGAGGCTGGGACTATCCCATCATTTAAGAAACAGTTAGAAAGTTACATGTATAGGATAGGTTTGGAGGGATATGGACCAAGCGCAGGCAAGTGGGACTAGTGTAGCTGGGACATTGTTGGCCAGTGTGGGCGAGTTGGGCCGAAAGGCCTGTTTCCACACTGTATCACTCTGACTCGATCTATCTTTCCCTTTCAATCCCATTCTCCTGCCTTCTCTCCATAACCCAAAACACCCTTACTAATCAAAAATCTATTAATCTCCACCTTAAAAATACCCAATGACTTGGCCTCTATAGCCGTCTGTGCCAATGAATTCCACAGATTCACCACCCTCTGACTACAGAAATTCCTCCTCACCTTCTTTCTAAAGGTATGCCCTTTTATTCTGAGGTTGTGCCCTCTGGTCCTGGATTCTCCCACTAGTGGAAACATCCTCTCCACATCCACTCGATCCAGGCCTTTACGATTCAGTAAGTTTCAATAGACAATAGACAATAGACAATAGATGCAGGAGTAGGCCATTCAGCCCTTCGATTGAAACTGAGATTGAAACTGGAGTATTGTGTACAGTTCTGGTCACCACATTATAGAAAGGATGTGATAGCTTTGGAGAGGGTGCAGATTCACCAGGATGCTGCCAGGGATGAAGGGCCTCGGCTATGAGGAGAGACTGAGCAGATTGGGGTTGTTTTCCCTGGAGCAGAGAAGGCTGAGAGGGGACATGATCGAGGTGTACAAGATCATGAGGGGCATAGATAAGGTAGATGGCGGGAAACTTCTTCCACTGGTGGAAGATTCAACAACGAGGGGACATAGATACAGGGTAAGGGGAGGGAGGTTTCGGGGGATGTGAGAAATAACTTTTTCACCCAGAGGGTGGTTGGAGTCTGGAACTCACTGCCTGGGGTGGTGGTGGAGGCGGGAACACTCACAACGTTTAAGAGGCATTTGGATGGGCACTTGAAATGCTACAACATTCAGGGCTACGGTCCAAATGCGGGAAAATGGGATTAAAATTAGACTGTGTTTGGTAACGGGCGGCGCGGACACGATGGGCCGAAGGGCCTCTTTCTGTGCTGTAGGACTCTATGACTCTATGACTCGATGAGATCTCCCCTCATTCTTCTAAACTCCAGCAAGTACAGGCCCAATGCCGTCAAACATTCATCACATATTAACCCAATCATCCCCAGGATCATTCTCATAAACCTCATCTAAGCCCACTCCAATGCCAACATATCCTTCCTCAGATATGGGGCCACAGACTACTCACAATGCTACCCAAATGTGGTCTGACCAGGCCTTATAAAGCCTCAGCATTACATCCCTGTTTTATATTCTAGCCCTCTCGAAATAAATGCCAAGACTGCATTTCATAGAATCAGGCGGCTAAAACACTTTTGTGAGAACTTCCCTTACCTTCAGAGTGCCCATTTCTTTCGAACCACTGACAAAGTACCAGAAACGCAAGTGACAGACTCCAACACTTGCTGGGAATGAATGAGTGGTGGTTATTCTCGCAATGTCACCTTCATGCTGGGCTGCTGACTTAATGTACAGAAACATTCCTCCAACTCCTTGAAAAGAAACAAATACCGTTATGAGGTTTATTGAATTCCTCAGCAGCAGCGGGGCTGAAGAGTGACAACTGGCAAATCATAAACCTCTCAAATCTGTGGATTTGTTTACTCGCATGGAGATTACATGGTGAGTTGCTTTCCTGTTTGTACCGACAGTAAAAAGATATTACTCACTTCAGCCTCATAAAAAAACATTAATCTGCCTTCAGCATTGTGTACTGGGAAGCTCAGTGAAAAGAATAATTATCCACTTCACGAGAAAAGGTAGAATTTGATATTCGAATTCCCACACTAATGGAAGTCATACAGATTAATGCATTTTCCTGTCTTGTGAAATCTCTGTGTTTAGAATATCGAAGAATGGAACCTGCTGTTTTTTATTTATAATACTGTGAAAATTGTTAATTTATGTGCTCTGTAACACAATTAATCACTGTGGCTACATTTCTTCTTAGAAAGTACACATGCTTCCGTTTAGTGTTTTATCCATAACATCTTTCAGGGACCATTGCCCTGTCACCACCTCAGCAGATCTGCAGAAGAGGTCCTGACCCGAAATGTCACGTCTCCATTCCCTCCACAGAGCGATTGATAGAAAGATACAACTTGGAAACAGGCCCTTCGGTCTTCTGAATCCACACCGACCACCAATCATCCATTCACACTAGTTCTATAAGAAAATAACTGCAGATGCTGGTACAAATTGATTTATTCACAAAATGCTGGAGTAACTCAGCAGGTCAGGCAGCATCTCGGGAGAGGAGGAATGGGTGACGTTTCGGGTCGAGACCCTTCTTCAGACTGATGTCGGGGGTGGGACAAAGGAAGGATATAGGTGGAGACAGGAAGATAGAGGGAGATCTAGGAAGGAGGAGGGGAAGGGAGGGACAGAGGAGCTATCTGAAGTTGGAGAAGTCGACGTTCATACCACCAGGCCGCAAACTGCCCAGGCGAAATATGAGGTGCTGCTCCTCCAATTTCCGGCGGGCCTCACTATGGCACTGGAGGAGGCCCATGACAGAGAGGTCAGACTGGGAATGGGAGGGGGAGTTAAAGTGCTCGGCCACCGCGAGATCAGTTGCGTTAATGCGGACCGAGCGCAGGTGTTCAGCGAAGCGATCGCCGAGCCTGCGCTTGGTTTCGCCGATATAAATAAGTTGACATCTAGAGCAGCGGATGCAATAGATGAGGTTGGAGGAGGTGCAGGTGAACCTCTGTCTCACCTGGAAAGACTGTTTGGGTCCTTGGATGGAGTTGAGGGGGGAGGTGAAGGGACAGGTGTTGCATCTCGTGCGGTTGCAAGGGAAAGTGCCCGGGGTTAGGGTGGTTTGGGTAGGAAGGGACGAGTGGACCAGGGAGTTGCGGAGGGAACGGTCTCTGCGGAACGCAGCGAGGGGAGGGGATGGGAAGATATGGCCAGTGGTGGGGTCCTGTTGTAGGTGACGGAAATGTTGGTGGATGATATGTTGGATCCGCTGGCTGGTGGGGTGGAAGGTGAGAACGAGGGGGATCCTGTCCTTGTTGCGAGTGGGGGGAGGGGGAGCAAGAGCGGAGCTGCGGGATGTAGAAGAGACCCTAGTGAGAGCCTCATCTATAATGGAGGAGGGGAAGCCCCGTTTTCTGAAAAACGAGGACATCTCAGAAGCCCTAGTCTGAAACACCTCATCCCGGGCGCAGATGCAGCGTAGACGGAGGAATTGGGAGTAGGGGATAGACTTTTTGCAGGGGACCGGGTGGGAAGAAGTGTAGTCCAGATAGCTGTGCGATGCGGTGGGCTTGTAGAAAATGTCCGTCACTAGTTTTTCTCCTGTGATGGAGATGGTGAGGTCCAGAAACGGGAGGGAGATGTCAGAAATAGTCCAGGTATATATAGTTCTATGTTGTCCCACTTTCGCATCCACTCTCCACAGACTTGGGGACAATTTTCAGTGTCCAATTAACCTACAAATGTGCACTTTTGCGGATGCGGAGGGAAACTGAAGCACAGGAGGAAACCCCATGCAGTCAGAGGGAGAACATACAAACTCCACACAGACAGCAACCGAGTCCAGGGTCTCTGGTGCTGCGAGGCAGCAACTCTACCAGAAGTACCACTATGCCACCCTTATTTTGATCACTGCAGTACCTCAGTGAGTGATGGGCACTCACCAATAAATGGAGGCAAGGGAGCTCTTTATTACCATGCAGCAAGTTAACTACCCTTACTCAACTGTTTAGCAGAATTATTAAGCAGATCGATTTTGTGTTTCCTTTCCTGCAGGGAAGTGTGTTGATGTAACTTGATTCACACTGTTCCAGAAGGTAAAAGACTGGAAAAAGGGCACCAGCCCTAGTCAGAAATTCAATTTAAAAAGTGGCAGTACTACCATCTATTATAAGACAATAACGATCGGTAAAACAAAAGTGCACCCAACTAGTAGAATAGGCCTGACTGGCACAGACAGGCACAAAAGCATGCTCTTCATTATTACAAACTGATGTGATGACTGATGTGAGGTAAGGTAGAGATGATTCATGGAGAAGGCTAGAACGAGATGAAAAGGAAAGAACACAGCGAGATAAAGGGGACTGGTGAAGAGAAATGGTACTCGTGGTGAAAGGGGGTGAGTGGGGTGCAGTGGTTGTGTTGGTGAGGACCGGCAGGGAAATGGTCCTTGGGTGCATGAGAGAGAGAGAGTTGTTGGGAAAGTGTGCCAGGATTTTCCTATAGAAAAATATAGCACAGGAACCCCACAATGTCTGTGCCGTACATAATGCCCATAAATTAATCTCACCTGCCTGCACATGGTCAATATCGCTCTATTCCCAGCATATCTATGGCCATATCTAAAAGCTTCTTACACGCCACTATTGTACCCGCCTCAGATACCCTCACAAGATGCAATGTGGGATTCCTATGCTGAAGCAGAAATCCATGACTGACTGCCCATTTCCCAGCTGCACTCTGCATGAGGTCCAGCAGTGAAGCACTGCTGCTGAATGATCTGTCCACTATACCTGGCACAGGTCTCACAGGCCTAATCCATTGATCAACCTGGGATGACTGCACAGAAGAACAATAAGTTACAAAGTTACTGGAACATTTTATGGTTTTTTTTTGTAAGCCAGCATCCGCAGATCATTGTTCCTACAAATGTAAGTTACATATTGTCTGAGACAACTGAAATAGAGGCGACGTCTGCAATGGGCCTTTTTGGCCAGCTGCAGTTGGGTCTATAAAATGCGCCAAAAATGGCGCCTCTTGCATGTGAACTCAGTGGGCTGTTTTGTGCACACTGCACTGATTGTGCTTATGTACATAGATAGTATTGCTGAGTTGTATGCAAAATATGTATTTCACTGTACCTGGTACACATGACAATAAAGAAACCATTGAGCCATTAAACCATTGCCTGTCCTGCTGAGTTACTCGATTTAATCCAGCATCTGCTGTTCCTTCCTGCACATCTTAACCATTAAACCATATTGTTTCGCTAGTACTGTTTCTTTTTTATAAATTAATTAAGCGATTCAATTATTTTTAAAGAATCTTTATGTTTTAATTAATTTTGAGTATATTTTGAATTCAAAATACTAAATTCAAAAAGTGACATATCTGGCAGCCATCAATGTTTTTCAGCCTGTAGCAAGCCATGGATTTTGTGCTAATCTCTATCACCTCTCGCCTTCCCAATGTCCTCATAGCCCGTCAGATGTTGCTCTGAGCTTCCCCTCAGACTCTCCCATCATCTAATGTGAGTTGTCGGCATTCAGCCCTCTTTGAAGAGAAAGGCATGGATATAAATGGAACAGATACCATCACACCTGTCACCCCACACAGACGACGGTCTCCACTTGGTGTGGAGATGCACAGCCCAGCGATACTAGCTAGCCTCATTTCATGTTCATTAGTATCCGAGCAAAATTAGGCCACTCAGCCCATCAAGTTCACTCTGCCACTCAATCATGTCCGATCTATCATTCCCTCTCAACCCCATTCTCCTGCTTTCTCCCATAACTCGTACTAATAAAGAATCTGTCAATCTCTGCCTTAAAAATATCCATTGACTTGGCCTCCATGGCCTTCTGTGGCAATGAATTCCACAGATTCACCACCATCTGACTAAAGAAATTCAACCTCATCTCCTTTCTAAAGGTATGTCCTTTTATTCTCAGGCTATGGTCTCTGGTCCAAGGCTCTCCTACCACTGGAAACATCCTCTTCACATCTGCTCTGTCCAGGCCATACACTATTCAGTAAGCTTCAATGAGGTCCCTCATCCTTCCAAACTCCAGCAAGTACAGGCCCAGTGCCGTGAAAAGCTCATCACATGTTAACCCAATCATTCCTGTGATCATTTGAATGGGGATTCCTGACCTGGACATGAAAAGAAAAAGGTAGAATGAGTTCTATTTTAATTTTATGCTTCTTTTTTTATTAGTTATTTTAGTATTTACTTTCATTTAAAAAAATTTGATGATACTTTTTAAAACTATTGATAGGAGAATCAATAACTTAGAATTCTTTAGACAAATGCCTTCCAGTTTGTGAGGATTTAAAGCTCTGCCCCCAGCCTTGCTTCCTGACAAATAGCTGTCAGACCACTCTCGGGATGGGGCCCTTGTGGAATGTTGCCCGAGGCTCAACCACACCTCGCCTCTCTACTCCTGGATATGAAGATGCAGCTCATAGGCCTTCTACATCCGATTCAGGCGAGTGCAGACAGGTGTGGCTGCAGGTATGAGTCCAAGCAGCAGGCAGAATCCATCGTGATTCTTATAAATGCATCGAGGAGCAGAATGAAGCCATTTGACACATCAAGTCTACTCCGCGATTCAATCGTGGCTGATCTATCTTTCCCTCTCCAACCCATTCTCCTCCTATCTCACTATAACCCCTGATACCTTTACTGAGCAACCCTTCTATCCGCCACTCCTTATGGCGGATATTCCCAAAACAAGTTGGTCCAGTTTTTTGACATAGGATGGGAAATTATGTCAAAACCTGCCCTAGAAATGGATGGCTCACACCAGAAATTGCAATTCAACCTCAAAATGCAAGCACCAAAATCTGACAATAATTTCACTCATTGAACATCGAACAGTACAGCCCAAGAACAGATAAAACAATCACTTATCTCCGTGCACATAATCCATATCTCTCCATTCCCTGCATATCTATATGCCTATCCACTGTTGTACCTACCTCAACCACCAATCCCGGACCTACCTCAACCACTCACCACCCTCTGTGTAAAAAAGTTGCCCTGCACATCTCCTTTAAACTTTACCTCTCTCACCCTTAGCCTATGGCCTGTAGTGTTTGATTTTTCCATCCTGAGTAAAAGGTTCAGACTGGCTACTCGAACTGTACCTCCCATAATTTTATATAGGAGTAAAGAGGTTCTTCTGCAGTTGTATAGGGCCCTGGTAAGACCACATCTGGAGTATTGTCTACAGTTTTGATCTCCTAATTTGAGGAAGGACATCCTTGTAATTGAGGTAGTGCAGCGTAGGTTCACGAGATTGATTTCTGGGATGGCAGGACTGTCAAATGAGGAAAGATTAAAAAGACTAGGCTTGTATTCACTGGAGTTGAAAGGATGAGAGGGGATCTTATAGAGACATATAAAATTATAAAAGGACTGGACAAGCTAGATGCAGGAAAAATGTTCCCAATGTTGGGCGAGTCCAGAACCAGGGGCCACAGTATTAGATTAAAGGGGAGGTCATTTAAAACTGAGGTGAGAGGGAACATTTTCACGCAGAGCGTTTTGAATTTGTGGAATTCTCTGCCACAGAGGGCAGTGGAGGCCAAATCACTGGATGGATTTAAGAGAGAGTTAGATAGAGCTCTAGGGGCTCGTGGAATCAATGGATATGGGGAGAAGGCAGGTACGGGTTATTGATTGTGGATGATCAGCCATGATCACAATGAATGGCGGTGCTGGGTCGAAGGGCCAAATGGCCTCCTCCTGCACCTATTTTCTATGTTTCTATATACTTCCATCAGGTCTCCATGCAACCTCCAGCATTCCACAGAAAACAATACAAGTCTGTCCAACCTCTCCCTGTAGCTACTACCCCCTAATTCAGGCATCACTCTGGTAAACCTCCACTAAACCCCTATCCAAAGCGTGCACGTCCTTCCTGTAATGGGGCGACCACATTTGCAATCAATACTCCAAAAGTGGCCTAACCAAAGTCCTAGAAAACTGCATCATGACATCCTGACTCTTATACCCAGTACACTGATCTATAAAAGCAGGCATACCATATGTCTTCTTTGCATCTCTATTTAATTGTGTTGCCACTTTCAGGGAGTTATGGACCTAGACCACAAGATCCATTGGTACATCAATGCTGTTTGTCTATTTTCCCCTTACATTTGACTTTCTATATTTCAACACCTCACATTTGCTCAGATTAAACTCTACCAGCCATTCCTCCACCCATTTCTGTAGCTTATCCATAATCCCAATGCATACCTTGATAGCCTTCCTCACAGTCCACAACCCCAGCAATCTTGGTGTCATCTGCAAATGTACTAGCCAACCCATCTACGATTACATCCAAGTCATTTATATTTATTAAAGCAGCAGCGGTCCCAGCACAGATCTCTGTGGAATTCCACTGGTCACAGATCTCCAGCGTGAACATTGCCCTTCCACCATAACCAACTATCAGGAACCCTGTTGTGAATTCAAACGGCCAAGTCATGTTAATCCTGTACATCTTAATCTTCTGGATCAGTTTAGCATGGAGGACTTTAGCAAATGCCTTGTTAAAATTCACGTAGACAACATTTGCTGCCCTACCCTCGTCCATCACCTTCACCACCTCCTCAAAAAAATCTATCATGTTCTCGATGTTGGGAGAGTCCAGAGCCAGGGGTCACAGTTTAAGAATAAGGGGTAAGCCATTTAGGACTGAGATGAGGAAAGACTTTTTCACCCAGAGAGTTGTGAATCTGTGGAATTCTCTGCCACAAAAGGCAGTGGAGGCCAATTCACTGGATGTTTTCACAAAATAGTAAGATATAGCTCTTCAGGCTAATGGAATAAAGGGATATGGGGTGAAAGCAGGAACGGGGTACTGATTCTGGATGATCAGCAATGATCACATTGAATAGCGGTGCTGCCTCGAAGGGCCGAATGGCCTTTAGCTGCATCTATTTTCTATGATTCTATGTTAGTAAGATACGATCTGCTGTGCACAAAGCCATGCTGACTGTCTCTAATTAACCAGTACTCTTTCAAAAAGGGGGTAAATCTTATCCCAACAAATCCTCTCCAAAACCATCACTACCACTGGCATGAGGCTCACTGACCTATAATTTCCTGGATTCTCTCTACCTCCCTTCTTAAACAAAGGAACATTAATTACTCTACTCTTTTGGGACCTTGCTGTTGCTAGAGAAGACATAAAGTTCTATGTCAAGGCTCCCATAATCTCTCCTCTTGCTTCTCTCAATTGCCTAGGATAAATCCCCTCAGGTCCTGGAGATTTATCCACCTTAATGCTCTTCAAGAGCTCCAACATTTCTTCCTTCTTAATCTCAAACTGGCGTTGCATATTTTTTCTCCACGCTGATCTCACTATCCTCACTCTCCTTCTCCTTGGTGAAAAGAGATGTGTAATATCTTGCCTACATCCCCAAACTCCATAAAAAAGCTTTAGGATTTTATTTAATTGGACTCCCCAAAGATATTTTGGGGACCAATTTGCTTCCAATTTGCTGCTTGAGTTCTTTCCTCCTTTCTCATATTTTTTAAAGGCCCTGTCTGATTCTATCCTCTGAAGGATGTGCTTCATTTTTCTCTTGGACCAAATTTATAATCTCTTTGCTCATCCAAGGTGCCCTTACTTTTCCACCCTCATCCCTTCACCTCAATAGATCATTCCAGTTCTGAACTTCGATCAACTGGTCTTTAAACGACTCCCATATGTCGTAGGTAGACTTACCCAATACCAATTGCTCTTGACTTTTAGTTTTAGAGATACAGCGCAGAAACAAGCCTTTCGACCCACCGAGTCCACGCTGACCAGCGATCCCCGCACATTAACACTATCCTACATACACTAGGGACAATTTAAACATACACCAAACCAATTAGCCTACATACCAGTATGTCTTTGGAGTGTGGGAGGAAACCGGAGATCTTGGAGAAAACCCACGCGGTCACATGGAGAATGTACATACTCCGTACAGACAGCACCCTTAGTTGGGATCAAACCTGGGTCTCCGGCGCTGCAAGCACTGTAAGACAGCAACTCTACCGCTGTGCCACCGTGCAGCCCCAGGAGAAGGAGACAGAGGACAGTGTGGAGAAAATAAGTGCAAGAACAGTTTGAGATTGAGAAGGAGGAAATGTTGGAACTCTTGAAGAGAATTAAGATGGATAAATCTCCAGGACCTGGGGGGATTTATCCCAGGTTAGACAATAGACAATAGGTACGCCCATTCAATGTGATCATGGCTGATCATTCTCAATCACTACCCTGTTCCTGCCTTCTCCCCATACCCCCTGACTCCGCTATCCTTAAGAGCTCTATCTAGCTCCCTCTTGAATGCATTCAGAGAATTGGCCTCCACTGCCTTCTGATGCAGAGAATTCCACAGATTTACAACTCTCTGACTGAAAAAGTTTTTCCTCATCTCCATTCTAAATGGCCTACCCCTTATTCTTAAACTGTGGCCCAGGTTATTGAGAGAGGCAAGAGGAGAGATTACGGGAGCCTTGACAAAGAACTTTGTGTCTTCTCTAGCAACTGGCAAGGTCCCGTAAGAGTGGTGAGCTCATGCCTAATAAAGTTCTTGTTTGCCTTACTCCAATTTAATACTTTCCCACAAGATCCTATCTTCTTTCTATTCGAAACAATCTTAAAACCAATGAACACAAAATGCTGGAGTAAAATCAATGGATTAGACGGTGACGTTTTGGGACACTCCTTCAGTCCCTGCAGTTCCTTGTTTCAACTTAAAACTTATGGTGTTGTCATCACTGTCCCCAAAGTGCTCTTCCACTGAAACACCATCACTGGCCAGGCTTATTTCGCAACACAAGGTACAGTAGGTTTCCTTCTTGGGTTGGACCATCCGTGTACGGTTTCAAGAATCCTTCTTGGACACACCTCACAAATTCTGCCCTGGCTAAGCCCTTGACACTGTGCAAGTTATACTCAATATTGGAGAGGTTAAAGTCAACTCTGTTGCTTTGGCATCTTTTGGTAATCTTTCAACATGACTGTTCTTTTCCCTCTCACTTACCATTGGGGGGCCCTGTAGTACAACGCTATTAGAGCACTTGCAGCTTTCTTATTTCTAAGCTCTACCCATCTCGCCTCGGCGGTTAAACCCTCCAGTATGTCCTCTCTGCGTGCCACCATGACAGTCTCCCTGATTAGCAGTGCAATTCCTGCATTTCTTTTACCTCTCTCTTGATCACATCTGAAACATCGAAAACCCGGAACCCTGAGCTGCCGGTATGTGTCCCTCTCACAACTGTTGCATGAACACGCTGAACTGATCAAATTCCTAGGCCAGTTTCTACAATCAGCTGCAAAAAATTGCATGAGCACAGGCTTAACCTCATCAGAGAGCATGTGAGGTTTAATGTTCTTTTTACAGTGGTTTCATTTTACTCTAGACATAATCCTGGGATTACTGACCTCACAGTCCTACTCTTTTAATCTATCTTCTAATTGCTGAAAATTCCTTTCCGTGCCTTCAGTTCTATTTCTTTCTGCTTTTACTTGATTCATTGTGAATTGTTACTTCTGATTATTCCTCTCTAAAATCCTCTGCAAGCAAATTAGGTAAAGAAATCTAAAAAAAAGTACCTTTTCCAAAATTACTCAAGTTAAATGTTTTATTGTCATATGGCCCGAAACAGAATAATGAGATTCTTATTTGCAGCAGTACAACTGGATGTAAACGTAGTGCTCTGTAAACATCATAATAAACAATAAAAGTTATCCATCCATCCAATATATATATATTATAAATGTATTAAGTATTTTATTAAATATGTGTGTGTGTGTGTGTGTGTGTGTGTGTGTGTGTGTGTGTGTGTGTGTGTGTGTGTGTGTGTGTGTGTGTGTGTAAAACAATCAAACAATAATAGATAATAGTGTAAAGACAAAAACAATATCCCCAAGTCTATGTAGTGCAGAGCTTATTTGGAGGTTCTAGTGTTTAATATGGAGATTGTAGTGTCCTGCTAACACTTACATCATGTACTCTAGATTTTGAATTAAAGTGGCTTCTTGCCACAGGGTGGTCATGTTACCTACCATTGCTCTGATGTGGACACCCTTGTTAAAGCTGAGACCTCCATATATCCTCCTCAGTGGTAACGCTACCAACAATAGTTATTTCCTAATCTTGCTTCAGGCCATTGGTTACAGCAAAACACTTTAGGTGTTGGAACATCTTAACAGGTCAAAGGTCTGCTGTACTGTACATTTTAACGATGTGCGTGGAAAGTGTTATTAGGTTTGTTCCAGTCAGGGGTGAGAGATCAGTCAATGGGTCTTGGGTCAGTACAAAAGGTAATTTTCATGAGTTGCAGCAGAGGCTTCTTGCATCTTCATATAATGGTGGGATAAACAATATCTGGTGTGACTGGCAAGGTCTGTATCTATTGGCATTTCTTGAATGCCCTTGATCAGGGGCTCATGAGCCACTTCTTAATAAACCTGAAGCCATGTTCTTATGTCTGTGATATGAAACCAGTGAAAGATGTTTATTGTCATAAGACCTATGATACAGAACTAGTTGGAGGTCATTCATCATGAGTGCCTCACTGCCATGGTTGATATTTCACTTCAGTGTTTCGTTCCTGCTTTAACCCTTTACACTTTGGTTTCCTTAATATCTGAAAATATCTCAATCTCTAATTCAAAAATAGTCAGCAAACTGAGAATCTACTGCTTTGAATTCCAAAATGTCCCACCCGCTGGGCGAAGAAACTTCTGCTTTGAATGGACGGTGCTTTATTTTGAGAGTGTGACGCCTGGTTCGGTTCACCCAAATGAGAAAACAGCAACACTGCAACTACTGTGCCGATCTGCTGAAGAATATTTTACATTTCGTTAAGAATCCCTTTCACTCTTCTAAACTCAAGAGAGTACAGACCGACAAACAGTCTGAGGAAGGGTCCCGACCCAAAATGTTACCTATCCATGTTTTCCTGAGATGCTGCCTGACCCGCTGACTTACTCCAGCACTTTGTCTTTTGTTGTAAACCAGCATCTGCAGTTCCTTGTTTCTAGAGAACAGACCTCCTGTGCTTAATCACTTCTTCTGAGAAACTCCTCAATCCCAGGAAACAGTGTGGTGAACATTCACTGCACCCCCTCCATCACATATATATCCTATTGCAGGCAGGGTGACCAGACCTGCGCACAACATTCCAGATATGATCTCATCAGGATCCCATATCATTGGACAACAATTTGCAATAAAGGACAATATATAATTTGCTGGTATTCCCTTTGAATACAACACTTTTCAAACTGTCTATAACCCCATGAAACACCTCTGCATCAGGTTTATGGCCCACACTACCAGATGGCATTGTATCATCAGAAAATGTAAATATATTATACTTGACCTCTCTCATCCACCTCATCAACACAGATTGAGAACAGTTGGAGCTGCAGACAACTCATAGGTCACAACTAATTGACCCTCATAATTTTTGCTTAAATGCTAGTTTACTGTAGGGATACAGCATGGAAACAAGCCCTTCGGCCCAACAAGTCCACACCGACTATCGATCACCCGTACACTAGCACTATACTACACACTAGGAACAATTTACAGAGGTCAATTAACCTACAAACCTGTACAACTTTAGAGTGTGGGAGGAACCGGAGCACCCGGAAAAACCCCACACGGTTACAGGGAGAACATACAAACTCTGCACAGATAGCACCCATTGTCAGGATCGAACCTAGGTCTCTAGCGCTGTAAGGAAGCAACTACCGCTGTACCACTGTGCCACCCTAATTAGTGGTGATTTAGAGATGCAGCGCAGAAACAGGCCCTTCGGGTCCGCGCCGCCCAGCGATCCCCGCACACGAACACTGTCCTACACCCACTAGGGACAATTTTTACATTTGCCCAGCCAATTAACCTACATACCTGTACGTCTTTGGAGAGTGGAAGGAAACCGAAGATCTCGGAGAAAATCCACACAGGTCACGGGGAGAACGTACAAACTCCGTACAGACGGCACCCGTAGTCAGGATCGAACCTGAGTCTCCGGCGCTGCATTCGCTGTAAGGCAGCAACTCTACCGCTGCGCCACCGTGCCGCCATGTGATGAGTGATGAGTGGAGTTCATCGGGAAGAAGGAGATCAGCACTGAATCTTGATCAAATCGCTATTTATTTGAATTTAGGAATAGTGAAATAATCAATATTAACCAAAAAGTGCCCTGTAATAAGTAAACCATACATGCTTAGACTGGATTTACTTCCATCTTAAGCAAAGCATAAATTGCAGAAAATTGTATCTGTTGATGTGGTTAATTCCTCAATTAAAAAGTTAAACACGCATTCCTCCATCTGAATTGCTCATCCCCCGAGATCAGTATTTACCTGGGGTGTGATCATTTGCTGGGCCAGTTCCCACGGTGAAGCTTTTGCTTCCTATTGTCCAATCAAAGTTGTCATCATTGCTTTGCTTTAACCTACAGTTATTGATCCAAACCTCTTCGTTTGGCCCATTGAAGCTGCAACTTCCTGAAATATTGGCATACTGTGCTGAAGAAACAAAAACAAAGCAAAAGTTAATTTCAATCCTTTATATTGTGAATGTGACAACATTTATGAAAGAGGAGACTTGAATTGTAACAACACTCTGCCCACCAGCCTTCAACATAATGTTTCACTGCATATTTCTTTGTAATTTCTCCCAGTAAACAGCATTGACAGAAGATCGATGAAAAGCCCAGATCTTACAGTGCCAGGGACCCGGGTTCAATCTTGACTATAGGTGCTGTCTGTACGAAGATTGTATGTTCTCCCCGTGACCTGCGTGGGTTTTCTCTGAGATCTTCAATTTCCTCCCATACTCCAAAGATGTTACAGGTTTGTAGGTTAATTGGCTTGGTATAAAAATGTAAAATTGTCCCTATTGTGTGTAGGGTAGTGTTAATGTGCGGGGATTGCTGGTCGGTGCGGACTCGGTGGGCCGATGAGCCTGTTTCTGCGCTGTATCTCTAAAACTAAAAACAAAAAAAACTGTGCAATTTCCATCATTCTGCTATCGAACCTCATCGGGAGATTTTCAGGAGAATATCTTGTGAGACTGAAGTTAATCAGTTGATAGCTACTCACAGATAATGAAGAACTGCTGGGAAACATTCATTCAAGCCTTGCCAACCATACAAGGCGAGCAACATGTTCTGTTTGGATTCCCCTTGGCCGCACATTATTGTGAATAACACCAAGTAGAAATATATTACAAAATGTCATCATAACATCAAGCTATTTAGTCAGGTGAGAGAAATGGGTGAGATTGACTGCTTAAACAGCTTATTAAACAGCTATTTAAACAGCTTAAATAGGAAATGCAAGATGGATTTTAAAGCAATTATGTATGGAAAAGGTTTAAGGGATGTGGGACAAACACAGGCATCTTGGCTGGCATGAATAGTTTGAGCTAAAGGATGCGTTCTCAGGCCGTATGACTCTAATTGCAACGAGATCTGGGTGACCTAGTGCATCAGTCACTGAAAGGAAGCATGCAGGTACAGCAGGCAGTGAAGAAAGCCAATGAAATGTTGGCCTTCATAACAAGAGGAGTTGAGTATAGGAGCAAAGAGGTCCTTCTGCAGTTGTATAGGGCTCTAGTGAGACCGCACCTGGAGTACTGTGTGCAGTTTTGGTCTCCAAATTTGAGGAAGGATATTCTTGCTATTGAGGGCGTGTAGCGTAGGTTTACTAGGTTAATTCCCGGAATGGCGGGACTGTCATATGTTGAAAGACTGGAGCGGCTAGGCTTGTATACACTGGAATTTAGAAGGATGAGAGGGGATCTTATCGAAACATATAAGATTATTAAGGGGTTGGACACGTTAGAGGCAGGAAACATGTTCCCAATGTTGGGGGAGTCCAGAACCAGGGGCCACAGTTTAAGAATAAGGGGTAGGCCATTTAGAACTGAGATGAGGAAAACTTTTTTCAGTCAGAGAGTTGTAAATCTGTGGAATTCACTGCGAGATGAATGCATAATAAGGGCATTCTAACCAGCATAAGCAGAAATGGAAGGAGAAATTGAGCATTAATTCATTCACATTTTTCTTAAGAAGCGTAGAAATAATTCCGGTAACCATTAGTGAAACTTTTATTCCGTTTCACTGTCCACCAATGCTGCCTGATTCGCTCAGTATCGCTAGCATTTTCTATTTTTGTTTTAGACTTTCTGAATTTTGATTTTTTTTTAAACTTTAAAAATAAACCAAGACCTTGTAGCACTGATGAATAAACTATATAATGCTTCTGAATTTATGATATATGCTCTTGGCATTAAATTTTCTGGAAAGATACGAGTGAAGAATGTAGTAACTATCTAGGGTGTATTTTAGTGCAGTATTGAAGGACTACTGCATTCTCAGGAGTGCTGCCTTTCAAATAGGTTATTTATCTAGAAATTCAACTCTTGCCAATCGCATCAAATGGCAGCTGCTATGCAGTCATTTCTGCCTTTAAAGTCAGGTTCCATTAATGTGATACACCTGTGCTCTGCTGTCTCATTAATACTGGATTGTGATCGAGGCAAAATCCAGGCAAAATTCCAATGAGTCTTCACAAGTTCTTTTAATATGACTTCCTTAGATGGACATTCAACTGAGGCTGAGGCTGGCCTCTGGTCCTGGACTCTCCCACTAGTGGAAACATCCTCTCCACATCCACTCTATCCAGGCCGTTCATTATTTTGACTCTCCACTACTGTCCCGTTGATGAAGACAGGTTTGTGGATCCTCAGCCTTCCTCTTCCAAAGTCAACAATCAGTTCTTTGTTTGTACTGATGTTGAGAGCAAGGTTGTTGCTCTGGCACCATTCTGTGAATCGATCGGTCTCCTTCGTATACTCTGGCTTGTCATCACCCATAATTCGTCTAACGACCATGGTGTCGTCGGCAAATTTGAAGATGGAGTTGGAAATGTGTCCAGCTGCACATCATGGGTGTAGAGTGAGTAGAACAGGGGGTTGAACACATAGCCTTGAGGTGATGCTGTACTGATGGTTAAGGAGGAGGAAGTGTTGCTGTCAATCCACACTGATTGTGTTCTGTTGCTGAGGAAGTTGAGGATCCAGTTGCAGGGGGCTGCACAGACACCCAGTTCCCTTGGTAGGGGAAGATGGTTTAGTTTTGTTTAGAGATACAGCACGGAAACAGGCCCTTCGGCCCACCGGGTCCGTGCCGACCAGCGTCCCCGCACATTAACACTATCCTACACACTAGGAACAATTTTTACATTTACTAAGCCAATTAACGTACAATTCTGCACGTCTTTGGAGTGTGGGAGGAAACCGAAGATCTCGGAGAAAACTCACGCAGATCACGGGGAGAATGTACAAACTCCTTACAGACAGCACCCGTAGTTGGGATGGAACCCGGGTCTCTGGCACTGCATTCGTTGTAAGGCAGCAACTCTACCGCTGCGTCACCGTGACCATTGTTGAACATTGAGCTGTAATCTATGAACAACAGCTTGATGGTTAGTGCAGAGTGGAGAGCCAGTGAGGTCGCATCCTCCGTTGATCTGTAGCGGCGGTAGGAAAATTGTTATGGGTCAAGGTTCTTGCTGTGATAGGAGTTGATATGCGCCATAACCAACCGCTCAAAGCACTTCATCACCACAAACATTAGTGCCACCGGTCAATAGGCACGTTACCTTACTCTTCTTGGGCACCAGTATTATTGATGCCATTTTAAAGCAGGTGGGAACCTCAGACCTTAGTAATGAGAGGTTAAAGATGTCCACAAAAACTCCAGCCAGTTGGTCTGCACAGGTATTAAGAACGCGACCAGGTACACCATCAAGTCCAGACCTTTCCGAGGGTTCACCCTCCCGAAGGATCTTCTAACGTCGGCCTCTGTGGCTGAGATTGTAATACCACCAGGGTCTATGGGGGCTTGGGAAGGCACATCACATTCTAATAGAATACTGAATAAAGCAGTTCCAAATAAAATGTCAATTGGGTGCGCCATCTCTTGGAGACCAACTTGGAAATAAATTATACTGCAGGCTGACTCATTGTGTAAGGAGGTCATCACTGTATTAAATTTGTAACATAGGGCAGATAAGTTCTTAGTAACATCAAACAACACATTTCAGTTCAGTTAATGGAGGGCAATGTATCTATCACCTTTTTTCTACAGAAGGAAATCATTAATTGGACATAGCTCAGAGTATTTCCTGCTCGCAAAGAGTGTAGAACATTGCAAGATGACACCGGTGCCTAACTATCAACTGCTGAAAGGCAAGAACATTGGTATTCGTCGGTAGAATGTTCTGGATGTTAAATGATTTTCCCTCCACTCATCTCAAGCGCTTCTCTGTGGACTTTATCAGCCATGAAACATTTCGTCGATTCATGTTGATAATCAGATTTCATTTCAGTTAGTATTTTACCCACTATTCTCTATACAACCTACTTTTGGTAATGGATAACGATGTTTCAGAAGCTGCATTTGATGCATCTGATGTGAACTTGTAGCAAAATATTCTACCCATAATTATTCATGTTCCTGTTTTGACCAACTGGATAATATTCCACATAAAAAAATAGCAATGTGCAAAGCTTCCTTATATTACTCGTGAACTTAGTTAGGGTCCTAGCTAATGTAACTATTATTGGACTAACTTTCACCTTCAATGATAATGTTACACAGATGACATGTGCAACTTCCAGATACTATTACATACCCATTTTAATTATAATATAATATAGAATTGTTCCCAGCACACTTTGATTGTAACTCTTTATATATTTTTCATTTCAGTGTCATATTCATGTTCAATTACAGAATCAGTGGACTGAACGAGGTTGAAAAATGATCTGAAAATCGAAATTAAACATTTATTTTTCAAATGAAAGCTACAGAGGCAAAACAGTCGTGCCATATCATGATGTAATTATCCCGTCCTCAGTGTATGGTTTGCAAAAACGTAGCCATTCAGAATGCATTTAACAGATCAGAAGGAAAATTCATTGAAGACCAAAGTGACAAGACATCAGTTAACTGTGCATAGAGAAGATATTTCCCTTCTTGATTTATGTTTGCAAGCTAACGGGGAATAAAATGAATAGTTTGAATTTAAACCTACTTACAGCAGTCAAATTCATCAGATCCATCTTCACAGTCTGATTTGTAATCACAGACCAGGTCAGACTCGATACATTTGCCATTTTTACAAATGTAGTCAGTGATGTCCGAGCAAACACCAGATAAATCTCTATCTGAAACATAATACAGTCAAATTATGATTCAACTCAATTTGAATGCATCAGCAAATTGTTACTAAATGCTAATTGCTCTCTCTTAAAGGTGGCAATACATAAAAGTTATGTCTGAAAAACTCAAAGGGATTGACAACCCTTTGTGGTATCATTGATGAAGGGTTAAATTAGGAAAGAGGTATTCATTCTGGGAATTTACTACATAAATAAGAAAAGCATCTAGCGCAGCTCCCGAGATGTGACTGGATATAATGTGTGTAAACTGACCAAATGTAAGTGACTAAAATATTGCATTGGTAACATACTGTATATGTGACGTTGATGCTAAAAGTTCAGTGCCATGTTTGTGCGTATAGCATTAAAATCGTGTGGGGAAGATGCTTTCAGTTCTGGGACTCTCATAGAGCGGTCAATTACAGGACTATTATCATTATGAGGATATTTTGTCAGGATATGAGGGCCTGAGCTATAGGGGAGGTTGGGCAGGCTTGGATTGTTTTCCTTGTAGCGCAGGAGGATGAGAGGTGATCTTATAGAGGTGTATAACATCATGAGGGGAATAGACAGAGTTGATGCATTGAGTCTTTTACCCAGAGTAGGGGAATCAAGAACCAGTAGGTTTAAGGTGAAAGGGGGAAGATTTAATAGGAACCCAAGGGGCAACATTTTCACACTGAGGGTTGTGGGTTTATGGAATGAGCTGCCGGGGGAGGTAGTTGAGGCAGAAATTACAACAACGTTTAAAAAGACGTTCGATCAGGTACATGGATAGGTAAGGTTTGGAGGGATATGGATCGGCATGGGCAAGGTGGGCCATAGATAGGCCCTATTTCTGGGCTGTATGTCTCTATGACACCCTGTGAAATGAAATACACAACAGCAGTCTTTCAAAGACTGCAGTAAAAAAAAAATCCTTCCTTTTTCCCTGAGGCTTCCAGCCATAAAGTCCAATGGTGTTGGACTTTATTAACAAATGATGTTAACAAATATGACCCCAAGAAAACAGTACACTGGGGACTGATATTCCTGGTCTACAACAAAAAACTTTGCTCAGGAGGCAAGGAACAATTCCACCTTTATCTTCAATGTAAACGAATGGGATGCACCACGATAAAATTTCCTGTGCAATAACACCATTGTTCCTTGACTCATACCTGCAGCACAAATTAACATTTGATATTTACTATCGATAAAATCCAAGCAAAGTGATTTGTTCAAGTTTATTTTTTGCCAGAGTAGCCATAAAATGTGAGGAATCCTTGTTCACGGTAGGGAACTGGGGCTGCACATTGGAGTCCTGACTCAGTTCCACGTTCTTGGTCATCCTTGGGCGGCACGGTAGCGCAGCGGTAGAGTTGCTGCTTTACAGCGAATGCAGCGCCGGAGACTCAGGTTCGATCCTGACTACGGGTGCTGCACTGTAAGGAGTTTGTACGTTCTCCCCGTGACCTGCGTGGGTTTTCTCCGAGATCTTCGGTTTCCTCCCACACTCCAAAGACGTACAGGTATGTAGGTTAATTGGCTGGGTAAAAATGTAAAATGTAAAAATTGTCCCTAGTGGGTGTAGGATAGTGTTAATGTATGGGGATCACTGGGCGGCACGGACTTGGAGGGCCGAAAAGGCCTGTTTCCGGCTGTATATATATGATATGATATATGATATGATAACATGTCCTCCAAAGCGCAATAATCTCTACTACTTGTTAACACATAGAATGTGCTGCCTAAGGAGAAGAGTTCTGGCTCTGCATCAGAAATCAACAGTTCAACCCCCTATTCAAGATTCAAATAAAGAATTTAAGAGTACTTGAAGTACAACCATGAACATGCTCATGTAAACATTATGAACATCAGAATGTGAGTTGAAGAACAACAGAGGAGTTTTCTTTCCAACAATTCAGCAACGGTTATTCCCCACCTAACGCATCGCATAAATTACCTGATCATTGATCCAGTTGATCATGTCATTACCTTGATGCTGTGTTCCCTGGCTTATTGACAATGTTTCAGTTGTTAAAAGGGTTTCTCACATTCTTGGAAATTCTGAAAACTTGGACATTGTGAAATAAATGCAATTTGCAAATGCTGAGATCACTGATGAACTCAAGAAGCAGCCACAGCCGCATTCAATTGAGATGTGACCTGAAGGACAATAAAGTTTAATTTGATGCTTATAAATCTGGTTTGTAATGTTATTCTTTTTATTGGTCAGTAGAAGCATAGCCATCATTGCTGTCAGGAAGATAGACACAGCACGGTGGCGCAGTGGTAGAGTTGCTGCCTTTCAGCGAATGCAGCGCTGGAGATTCAGGTTCGATCCTGACTACGGGCGCCGTCTGGACGGAGTTTGTACGTTCTTCCCGTGACCTGCGTGGGTTTTCTCCGAGATCTTCGGTTTCCTCCCACACTCCAAAGACATACAGGCATGTAGGTTAATTGGCTGGGCAAATGTATAAATTGTCTCTAGTGGGTATAGGATAGTGTTAATGTGCGGGGATCACTGGGCGGCGCGGACCCGGTGGGCTGAAGGGCCTGTTTCCGCGCTGTATCTCTAAAAAAAAAAAAAAATCACACCAAATGCTAGACTTGGAGGGCCGAAAAGGCCTGTTTCCGGCTGTATATATATGATATGATATGATAGTAACTCAGCGGGACAGGCAGCATCTCTGGAGAGACGGAATGGGTGATGCTTCGGGTCAAGAGGTCTCGACCGGAAACATCACCCATTCCTTCTCTCCAGAGATGCTGCCTGTCCTGCTGAATTACTCCAGCATTTTGTGTCTATCTTCGATTTAAACCAGCATCTGCAGTTCATTCCAACACATTGCTGTCAAGAGTACTGGTCTAAAGTTAATTCTCTGTTGGTGAATATATTATTACATTGAAACTATCATGTTCTTTGAGATAACCTTAACATCTAAACGTTGTTCAGTCAGAGTCCATACAATCTCTTCATTTGATTCTCTCAACCTTCTCAGTACATGGGAGTACAATACAGAAGTGCTGGCCACAGTAAATCAGCCTGATACAAGAATGTCAAAAGAATGGAGCAGAATAAACTTGGCCATCACTATCCAATCAATTTAATGTTTGACCAACTTGATGGAGGTATTTTGGTGTGGTAACGGAGCAAGGATGATGGCAGGGCAATTGATATTTTGTAAATAGACTTTAAAAAGACATTTGATAAAACCTTGCACAAGAGTATTGTTTATCAATACTTAAGATCATGCGGTATAGATGCACATCTGGCTGAATGTTAGAAAATAGAGTGGTGAATACTGCTGGTCAGACTGGAGTGAGATTTACAGTGTTATTTTCTAGAGCTCAGGGTCAGAACTGCAGCTGTATTTCAAGTAAATCGGTGAGTTAGACTTGGGCTCCAAAGGCAGACAGATTTTGAAATCTGGAGATAGCACTGAACATGGTTAAATGAACAGCGGGAAGATAGCAAAATTCTTGAAGACCACACATGATTATAAGAAACCCAATACAAATAAATTATGAAGGGGATAAGTTTTGGTTCAAAGAAGAAGAGACATTGGCATGCTACAGAATAGTGGGACGAGCTGCCTTAGAGTGTTTATATACAAAGCTTAGAAGGTGGCAGGGCTGATAAACTGCATGTAGCCCCATGGAAAAGAAAACAAAAGTTAGGAAGTGATGCTGAACTTATGTATGGTGTTAGTTCAAACTAGAATATTGTATCCCATTCCAGATATTATGATTTATCAAGAACATCACTTGCACCTCCTCCAACCTCATCTACTGCATCCATTGTTCAAGATGTGGAGGGGAGGAGAGGGTGTTGCACCAATGCAGGAGAGGTTTGGGCCCAATGAATCCACTTGGTCTAGTATCCCTCTAAACCTTTACTATCCTTGTACCTGTCCAAATGTCTTTAAAATATTGTTTTGGTTCAAAAAAGAGACATTGGCATGCTACAGAGTAGTGGAAAGAGCTACCTTAGAGTGTTTATGTACAAAACTTGGAAGGTGGCAGGGCTGATAAACTGCATGTAGCCCCATGGAAATGGAAACAAAAGTTGGGAAGTGTTGCTAAACCTATGTATGATGTTAGTTCAAACCTGCCTTAATTACTTCTTCTGGCAGCTCATTCAAATCCCCTCACTGTCCTATGCTCAGGACCTAATCTCCCCATCCTCTCCCTATAGCTCAATCCCTGGGGCCCTGGCAATGTCCTCGTAAATCTTCTCTGCACCCTTTCCAGCTTAATGCCATCTTTGCCCCAGCAAGTTAACCAAAAGTTAACCAAGTTAACCACAATACTCCAAGTTAACCACAATACAACCAAGTTAACCACTAAATGCTAGAGTCAGTTATTAAAGATGTGATAGCATCACATTTGGAAAGTGGTGAAATCATCGGACAAAGTCAGCATGGATTTACCAAAGGCAAATCATGTCTGAAGAATCTTATAGAATTTTTCGAGGATGTAACTAGTAGAGTGGATAAGGGAGAACCAGTCGATGTGTTATATCTGGACTTTCAGAAGGCCTTCGACAAGGTCCCACATAGGAGATTGGTGTACAAACTTAAAGCACACGGTATTGAGGGTTCAGTTTTGAGGTGGATAGAAAATTGGTTGGCGGACAGGAAGCAAAGAGTAGGAATAAACGGGTCCTTTTCGGAATGGCAGGCAGTGACTAGTGGGGTACCGCAAGGCTCAGTGCTGGGACCCCAGTTATTTACAGTGTATATTAATGATTTGGACGAGGGAATTGAATGCAACATCTCTAAGTTTGCGGATGACACGAAGCTGGGTGGCAGTGTTAGCTGCGAGGAGGATGCTAGGAGGCTGCAGAGTGACTTGGATAGATTAGGCGAGTGGGCAAATGCATGGCAGATGCAATATAATGTTGATAAATGTTAGGTTATCCACTTTGGCGGCAAGAACAGGAAAGCAGAGTATTACCTGAATGGTGACCGATTGGGAGAAGGGGAGATGCAACGTGACCTGGGTGTCATGGTGCACCAGTCATTGAAAGCAAGCATGCAGGTGCAGCAGGCGGTGAAGAAAGCGAATGGTATGTTGGCATTCATAGCAAGAGGATTTGAGTTTAGGAGCAGGGAGGTTCTACTGCAGTTGTACAGGGCCTTGGTGAGACCGCACCTGGAGTATTGTGTGCAGTTTTGGTCTCCTAACCTGAGGAAAGACGTTCTTGCCTTAGAGGGAGTACAGAGAAGGTTCACCAGATTAATCCCTGGGATGGCGGGACTTGCATATGAGGAAAGACTGGATAGATTGGGCTTGTACTCGCTGGAATTTAGAAGACTGAGGGGGGATCTTATTGAAACATATAAAATTCTTAAGGGGTTGGAGAGGCTAGATGCGGGAAGATTGTTCCTGATGTTGGGGGAGTCCAGAACCAGGGGTCACAGCTTAAGGATAAGGGGGAAGTCTTTTAGGACCGAGATGAGAAAACATTTCTTCACACAGAGAGTGGTGAGTCTGTGGAATTCTCTGCCACAGAAGGTAGTTGAGGCCAGTTCATTGGCTATATTTAAGAGGGAGTTAGATGTGGCCCTTTTTGCTAAAGGGATCAGGGGGTATGGAGAGAAGGCAGGTACAGGCTACTGAGCTGGATGATCAGCCATGATCATATTGAATGGCGGTGCAGGCTCGAAGGGCCGTATGGCCTACTCCTGCACCTATTTTCTATGTTTCTATGTTTCTAAATGTGGCCTCACCAATATTTTGGACAACTACAACATAGCGTCCAAACTTGTATATGAATTTCCTAACTGATGAAGGCCAATGTGCCAAAAGCTACTTCAGTGTCCTACCTACCCATGATGCCACTTGCAGGAAATATGTACTTATTTTCTTGTAACCTTTTGCTTTAGAACACTTCCCATGGACCTACCATTCACTGTGAATGTCCTGCCCTGGTTTGACTTCTCAAAATGCAACACCTCACACTTATATAAATTAAACACCATTAGCCGTCTCAACCCACTTGCCCCTAAGTTCATAAGACATAGGAGCAGAAGTAAGCCATTCAGCCCATCAAGTCTACTCCACCATTCAATCATGGCTGATCTATCTTTCCCTCTCAACCTCATTCTCCAGTCTTCTCCCCATAACCCTTGACACCCTTACTAATCAAGAATGTGTCAATCTCCACCTTAAAAATATCCATTGACGGCTTCCACAGCCATCTATGGCAATGAAATCCACAGATTCACCACCCTCTGACTAAAGAAATTACTCCTCATCTCCTTTCGAAAGGTATATCCTTTTATTCTGAGGCTATGGACTATGCTCCTAGACTCTCCAACTAGTGGAAACATCCTCTCCACATCCACTCTATTCACATCACAGCCTGTCACTATTCTGTAATTTTCAATGACGTTCCCCTTTCATCCTTCACAGTGCAGGCTCACATACCAATTCCATTGTCTAAAATAATACTATTTATTTTATTGTCCTCTGCAAACTTACTATACAATAGGCAATAGACAATAGGTGCAGGAGTAGGCCATTCGACCCTTCTCGCCAGCACTGCCATTCACTGTGATCGTGGCTGATCATCCACAATCAGTACCCCGTTCCTGCCTTCTCCCCATATCCTTTGACTTCGCTATCTCTATCTAACTCTCTCTTGAAAGCATCCAGAGAATTGGCCTCCACTGCCTTCTGAGGCAGAGAATTTCACAGATTCACAACTCTCTGGGTGAAAAAGTTTTTCCTCATCTCCGATTTAAATGACCTACCCCTTATTCTTAAACTGTGGCCCCTGGTTCTGGACTCCCCCAACATCAGGAACATGTTTCCTGCCTCAAGCATGTCCAATCCCATAATAATTTTATATGTTTCAATATGATCCCCTCTCATCCTTCTAAATTCCAGTGTACACAAGCCTAGTCGCTCCATTCTTTCATCATATGACAGTCCCGCCATCCCGGGAATTAACCTCGTGATCCTATACTGCACTCCCTCAATAGCAAGAATGTCCTTCCTCAAACTTGGAGACCAAAACTGTACACAATACTCCAGGTATGGTCTTAGTAGGGCCCTGTACAACTGCAGAAGGACCTCTTTGCTCCTATACTCAACTACCCTTGTTATGAAGGCCAAAATGCCATTAGCTTTCTTCACTGCCTGCTGTACCTGTATTCTTACTTTCAGTGACTGATGAACAAGGACACCCAGATCTCATTGTACTTCCCCTTTTCCTAACTTGACACCATTCAGATAATAATTTGCATTCCTGGTCTTGCCAACAAAGTGGATAACCTCACATTTATCCACATTAAACTGCAACTACCAGGCATCTGCCCACTCACCCAACCTGTCCAGGTCACCCTGCATCCTCATAGCATCCTCCTCACAGTTCACACTGCCACCCAGCTTTGTGCCATCTGCAAGTTTGCTAATGTTACTTTTAATCCCTTTATCTAAGTCATTAATATATATTGTAAATAACTGCGGTCCCAGCACCGAGCCTTGCGGTACCCCACTATTCACTGCCTGCCATTCTGAAAGGGACCCGTTAATCCCTACTCTTTGTTTCCTGTCTGCCAACCAATGTTCTATCCTTGCCAAAACCCTACCCCCAATACCATGTGCTCTAATTTTGCTCACTAATCTCCTTTGTGGGACCTTATCAAAGGCTTTCTGAAAGTCCAGGTACACTACATCAACTGGCTCTCTCTTGTCCATTTTCAATAGACAATAGACAATAGACAATAGGTGCAGGAGTAGGCCATTCAGCCCTTCGAGCCAGCACCGCCATTCAATGCGATCATGGCTGATCACTCTCACTCAGTACCCCGTTCCTGCCTTCTCCCCATACCCCCTCACTCCGCTATCCTTAAGAGCTCTATCTGAGTTACATCCTCAAAAAATTCCAGAAGATTAGTCAAGTATGATTTCCCCTTCGTAAATCCATGCTGACCTGTTACTGCTATCCAAATGTGCCACTATTTCATCTTTTATAATTGACTCCAGCATCTTCCCCACCACCGATGTCAGGCTAACTGTAATTCCCTGTTTTCTCTCTCCCTCCTTTCTTAAAAAGTGGGATAACATTAGCCACCCTCCAATCCATAGGAATTGATCCTGAATCTATAGAACATTGGAAAATGATCACCAATGCGTCCACGATTTCTAGAGCCACTTCCTTAAGTACCCTGGGATGCAGACCATCAGGCCCCGGGGATTTACAATCTCAGTACAACCTTGTACAATCTCATTATTTGAGGCATGTACAATAACAACATTTAAAAGACATTTGGACAGAAAAGTAGATAGCACCTGATATCATAGTCGTGCAATATGTTGTGCATTAGAATTCATTAAAAAATTGCCATTATTGAGTAGGTAATTATACTACAATATTTACAATATGCAGTAAAATGGTAAAGCTACTGAGGTATTTTGAATTGAACTTTATCTTAATGACCTGTTTTCACCAATATTCATTCAGTGCCGAGAATACGATTATTAGCTGTTAAAATTCCACAGTTTTGGATGTTTGGATAAATTTGAATAGACATCATTTTGTGGAACCATTGCACCATCATTTTGTAGAACCATTGTATGAAGTGCTTCTTCCTTTATCCAGATATAGAGACAGTTTGGCTGTTTCAGAATGGGGCATTTTAACAGACTATTTTCAGTGATTAGCTATTTTTCTCTCATTCATACTAATGAATTGGTATTTCAAAACTGCCCGCAGGGAAAGTGCAGTCAAAACTGTTTTAATTGGCAATTATTTCACTATATAAAAAAAAAGATTTCTACTCATGGGCGTAGGTTGTAGTGTCCTAACAGAATCTAATCTAGATTCCTGATTGATGGGATCATTTTTTTATTTTTTAAACTTCAGTGAGAAATATGATCGGAAGCATTGTAAACAAAAAAGACATAAAGTGCTGAAGTAACTCAGCAGGTCAGGCAGCATCACTGGAGAACATGGAGAGGGAACTTTTCGGATCGGGACACTTCCTCCCAACCCAAAACATCGTCAATCCATGTTCACCAGGAATGCTGTCTGACCTGCTGAGTTACTCCAGCACTTTGTGTCTATTAGTTAAACAGCACTACCATATCTCCCTCCACCCACTACCAGATTACACTTATAATTAACAGGTCTATGATAACTAAAGCCACAATTAAAATTCATAGGCCATTGTAGTACTTTCCCAACTAATCCCGATTTTAGTTGCTTTCTTTAGCAATCAAGCTCCACATTTTGGATATCCTTAACTAAACCTGCCACTCCTACATTAAAATCCATTCCTTTTGTTTAACCGTCATAATGCCGCATTTTGTCTTGGTATCCATTTGGCATCCTGTCATGTATTCATGAAGCAGTTTGGAAGACTTTAAAGGTGAGAGGTGCAGTTTAAATGAGACGTGCAGGGAGTATTTTTTCACAGAGGTGGTAGGTGCCTGGAACATGGGGGTGGTTGTGGAAGTAGACACAATAGTGGCATTTAAGTGGCCTTTATCCACTGTAGGCACACGGAAATACAGGGTTTGGAGGAATGTAGATCTCATGCCAAGAGATTTTATTAACTTGGCATCATGTTCAGCGCAGCCATCATGGACATCATGGCCAAATGGCCTCTTCTTGTGCTGCACTGTTCTATGTTAGTTGTTTTTCTAGTACAGCAAAATTACATGAAAATATGTCTTAGTGTTGAAATTCCAAAAGCCTCACTGCTAAACAGATGGAGACCTTTCACTTGCTTTGAGGTTGAGGCACGGATCCCACTGTCATCCAATTAAAAAAGCGAGGGACATATGATATGTAGGGAATGGAGGACAAGCATCTTAGACAATAGACAATAGACAATAGGTGCAGGAGGAGGCCATTCGGCCCTTCGAGCCAGCACCGCCATTCAATGTGATCATGGCTGATCATTCTCAATCAGTACCCCGTTCCTGCCTTCTCCCCATACCCCCTGACTCCGCTATCCTTAAGAGCTCTATCTAGCTCTCTCTTGAATGCATTCAGAGAATTGGCCTCCACTGCCTTCTGAGGCAGAGAATTCTACAGATTCACAACTCTCTGACTGAAAAAGGTTTTCCTCATCTCAGTTCTAAATGGCCTACCCCTTATTCTTAAACTGTGGCCCCTGGTTCTGGACTCCCCCAACATTGGGAACATGTTTCCTGCCTTTAACATGTCCAACCCCTTAATAATCTTATATGTTTCGATAAGATCCCTTCTCATCCTTCTAAATTCCAGTGTATACAAGCCTAGCCGCTCCAGTCTTTCAACATATGACAATCCCGCCATTCCGGGAATTAACCTAATAAACCTACGCTGCACGCCCTCAATAGCAAGAATATCCCTCCTCAAATTTGGAGACCAAAACTTGTGTGTGATGTGGAGGGATATGGGTCACATTCACATAAGCATGAATACTTGGTGGATAGGCAGAGGTCTGGTGTAACAGTGGGATATCTTTGGCATATGGCTATTCAAGGAATGTAGCTATTGCCAGCAGAGTGAGGACTACTTCTCGCCCTTGTTCTTGAACCCCGCTGGTGAAGTTGTTCTCAATGCTTAGCTCATTGGAAGTTCCAGAGAATGATCAGCAGGTCCTCAGGAATACTATATTACTGAGCAAAAATAAAGTGTGATTTGCTGATGGCTTTGTTAGTATGTACCTTCTGCACTGGTCCTTCTAAGTGGTAAGTGTATTAGATGCTTTTGTACAGCATTTTATAGATGACACACCATGGGGCCTTACAGCTCCAGAGACCCGGTTTGGATCCTGACTATGGGTACTGTCTGTATAGCATTTGTAAATTCTTCCCGTGACCTTGTGGGTTTTGCCCATGTGCTCCGGTTTCCTCCCACACTCCAAAGATGTACAGGTTTATTTGGCTTCAGTAAAAATTGTAAATTGTCCCTAGTGTGTGGCATCATGTTGGTTTTCACGGATCGTTGGTCAGCACGCACTCGGTGGGCCGAAGGGCCTGTTTCCGTGCTGTATCTCTAAACTAATCTAAACGTTGCAACCTCAGTTTGGGAGAGAGTGCAAGTGAAACCAATTGTCAATTGTTCAAGCTGCTTGAGCAACATCAGTGCCACAATGAATTTTCGATGATGTTACATTTTTCATTTGCAACTCACAGAATAAAATAATAAAGAACTGTTTGAAACATGAAGTGCTCAGATTGTTCATCTATATTTTATCATCATGGAAACTAAAAGTCCAAAATTGAGGGATTGGGGTGGGTTGTCAAGGGAGTGGGGGTGGGAGGAGAAGGGGTAGTGGGGTGTTGAATTGCATACCTGGGGCACAATTTTTTAACTGAATGTCATCAATAGCTGCTCCACCTCCAAAATTCATAGTTCGGATTCCTTCAAATATAATTTCAAAGTGACGCAGTTTTTTCAGATAAATCACGGACTTCTTCCATCTATCACCTTGGTTTCCAGTTTTATTCCATACTTCAGTGAGACCTTTATTTGTCTGCAAAAAAATATATACGCGTGATATTAACGCTGCATTATTTACAAATGCTTGAAAGCCCTGTTATCATGCCAAGGGTCCACAGGACTGCACAATAATCTGTATGAAATATAATTTCATAAAAAGCTATGGTATGTCACTGCATTAAAACACACCTTCATGCAAAGACCTCATTAATTGATTCTGAGGTGATGATTTTTTACAAGTGACATCAATATGAATTAGGATGCATCACTCTGCTCTGGCAAGGAACACAATGATATTTTAACATATATTCAACCTTCAATAATAAACTTTCACTGTTTGGTTAAACATTAGGTGTGTTGAGTAATCCATATAGTAGCAATGTGGTATGCTGGTCACATCAATTACAATCATTTGCATTCTACTAAGGATAGATTGAGTAGTAGTCTAATGGGACAAGATGTAATTGTAAACCTCCAAACTAGTTTACATGAATGGAGCAGAATATAAAGACAATTTGTTCGGTTTCTACTTTCCAGCTTGCACTTAAAATGCAGTGATAGCTGGACAATGAAAGGCCTGGATAGAGTGGATGCAGAGAGGACATTTCTAGTAGTGGGAGAGTCTAGGACCAGAGGGCACCACCTTAGAATAAAAGGACGCACATTTAGAATGGAGATGAGGAGGAATTTCTTTAGCCAGAGGGTGATGAATCTGTCGAATTAATTGCCACAGATGGTGCTGGAGGCCAAATCATTGGATATTTTTAAAGCAGAGATTGATAAGTTCTTGATTAGTACATGCTTCAAAGGTTACAGGGAGAAGGCAAGAGAACAGGGTTGTGAGGAAAAAATAGATCAGCCGTGATTGAATGGTGGAGCAGACTTGATGGGCTGAATGACCTCATTCTGCTTCGATTTTTTATGGATAATAAAGTAAATCAGCAGGCAAATCTGTCTGATCATCCATCAAAGTTACACGGAACAGGAGACTGAAAGGCACCACATACTATTTCCTAGTAATAAATAACAGTATCTATTTATTAAAAAGATTTACTATTTAAGTTTAATAAAATAAGCAAGGAACTGCTCAATTAATTAATTATGATGCAGCTCTTTGTCAGATATTCTTTCATTTCTAAGCTTGTTATTGATTCCCAAGATGGAAAGCAAAGACTGAAAAAAATTGCAAACATCTTCAACCAGCAATACCAAGTAGTTGATCCATTTTGGCCTACTTTCAGTTTCAATTACAGTTTAGTTTATTGACATGTATACCGAATACAGTGAAAATGTTTTGGTTGCATGCGAACCAGTCAACAGAAATACAATACATGATGACAATCGAGCCATTTACACTGTATAGATACATGATAAGGGAATAATGTTTAGTGCAAGGTAAAGGCAGCAAAGTAATAGTTAAAGTAAGAAATGTTGCTATAGGAATTGAGATTTAAGGATGTGGAGCGATTGCAATTAGTTTGTAGATCTGCTTCTGTGGCTAGCACGCAAATAATCACCTGGGTTGGGCGCCATCTTGGAAGTTTTTTTAATTCCCACCATCACTGAGGCCAGCCTTCATTCAATCTTGATTGATATCAAGAAACAGCTGAAAGCAGTGGATGATGCAAAGGGCCTGCTCTGATAGCATCCTAGCTGCATTTGCAGAATTAGCCACACATTGTCAAGCCACAGAACAAACATATATCTGACAAAGTGGAAGATTGCGTAGGTGTACCTAGCCACCTGAAGCAAGACAAATCCCCGGGTCAATGTTTGTGATCTTAGCCTGTTCCCAATCAACTGTAAAGAGGTGGAAGGGATCAGTGGCTCGCTATCAGGCAGCACCTGTTTCCGTAATAGCCTGCCATTCAATGTTCAGAACTATCTGACCCCTGACCTCATTACACCATCTCAACATCAGCAAAACTAATGAAAGCCAGAGATGCGGTCAAAGTGACTGCTGTTGATATGAAGGCAGTTCCAACTTGTATACAGCATCATAGCCATCCATAAAACCCTGCCATAACACTCTGGTGAAGTATCGCTTATTAAACTTAGATAGCCAGGTGCAGAGAGGTTTATTGAGCCAGGTTATTAGTCACTTGCAACCCTTAATTTAGGAAGAGATACATTTCATACCACTTAGCCCAAATAAATGGATACAAAGGGATCTGGAACAGATCCCAATTAAAACTAATATGAATTGATTGAAAATTTTGTGGATACAATTGACATAATGACATCTCAACTTGGAAATATACCGTTGTCTGTTAAATATGACATATGACATATGACATCTCAACTTGGAAATATACCGTTGTCTGTTAAAAAATCTCGAAACTCTCTGTCTTTCAACAATATCTTTATTACATTGTGTGCAGTGATTCAAAAAAGCATCTCATTGCCAACTTCTCAAAAGCTAACAGGGATGGCTGATGAATGCTGGTCTTGACACCTACACCCACTTCTGATGTGTGTATAAAGAAATGAAATGAGAGATCTATTTACATTGAACGCTGAAATGTAGACAGAAAATGATGAAAGCACCAACAGGTCAGACAGCATCTGTGGAAAGCAAGGCAGACAAATCACTTTTGACCTGAAGCTCATGAGTCCCTTTTCTTCAATCTTGTGATTTTCATCAATTAAATATTATTTAAACTTGTATCAGATGTCATATAGAAAGGTAAATGTCCTAATTTATAGAGCCTCTGTTTGAATAATTTCCATAATACATCATCACCATTGTCTGTGCACATTTTCTCTATATCCAAAAGGGATCTAGAAAGGGTGGGTGGTATGCTGACAAGTGCTTTTACATAAGACATAATGTACATAAGATCAGAACTTTAATGTTTCATGTGCTCACAAGATAAGAAATCAAGCAAATGAAACTTGCAATAAAATGACAAAGTTCTTTGTATTATTGACCTGGGCAGCATGGGATGTAGAAAAATAAACAAAAGAAACTGCCAATGCTGGAAATCTAAAATAAACGAACAGAAAACATTGGAAATTGGCAACAGTTCAGGCTGCATCTGTGGGAAGAGGAACAGAGTTGATATTCCAGGCCAAAAGTCCTACAGCAGTCTTTGATATGAAACATTAACTCTGCTTCTCTTCCCATGGGTTCATGTGTTTGATCTACACTCAATGATGAACTAACTGACCAGCAGGACAATGGCAGGAGAAGGTGAAGGTAACCACACATTCAAAGTCAATGACAGAGGATCTAAGCGTGACTAGAGAGGAAAGATTTTAGAATATTGAACAGTCCGGTACAGGAACACAATGTCTATGCCAAACATGATGCCATGGCCAACTTTTATCTCCCTGCGCATAATTCAAATCCCTCCATTCCCTGCATATCTCTGTGCCTGTCCAAAAGTCTCTTAAATGCCATTATCATATCATTTTATGCAGCAATTAATTGGGATCTGAAGGATGAGGAAGCAAAGTTCATTGCCGTGGGTTCAACAGTCTGAGTGGCCTCCCTCTGAGCAGTAATGAGCTCTGAACTGTGGTTTTCAAAAGGAATTTGCATAAATATTTGACAATAACGGATTTGGGGAATGGAATTGGCTGATTTATTCTGATGGGCAAATCTCCTCCTTCTGCACTATAATGATTCAGTGAAAAGCATACTAAAGGAGATGTGACAGTGGAAATAGACTATTCCAGGGTGGCCATAAATGTTCACTATTCACAGATCCTGGTTGCCAATGATTAATTGAAACCCATGAAGTGAGACGAAGCATAGTTTCAACGATTTGCCATTGCTGACTGTCTAAGTTCATTTCAATGGTTACTGATGCATGCAGATCTGAACATGTACATGATTAACAATCAAAAATAATGGGAAAAGGACTGTAGATCACTGGAGGAAACAAGAGTGAACGTAACTGCATAGTGTAAAGAAATACACAAGGACCCGACTTCAATAGTTCAATAGTTCAATAGACTTTTATTGTCACGTATAGCCTGAGGTACAGTGAAATTTGATTTTACCATACAGTCATACCAAAAAAAAGCAACAAGATACAAAATTACATAAAAATTAAACATAACCAGCCACCACAGCGGTGTGTGAGAATCCCTAGTGCACACAGCATTAACGGAGACCCACAGCCATCAGTCCAATGTCCGGGCCACACACACGCTCCTTCACTGTGATGTGACCAGAGTTGCACTGACAGCTTGTCACTCTCTCTGCAGTCTCTGTCTGCCCGAACAGTCAGAAAGCCTTCTGCACTCGCACCAGACTCCAGGATGTTCTCATCGCGCGTCATCCCCGCAAACACCGAGGCCACCGCACTCACGGCATTCCCTCCAAATCCCCACCAGCGCAGGCAGCACGTCCATCTTGTTTTCCCTGACCTCGCTCTCCTCACTGTGATGGAAGGTGAATAACTTTTACCTTTTTCCTGCTTTTCTCCAGCGGTGGGGTGATCGAAACATGTGCAGTCGGGGTGATCAAAGCTCCCGCAGACAGTGATCGAAGCCCTCCGCATCGGGGCGATTGAGGCTCCTGCAATCGGGGCGGTCGAAGCTCCTGCAGCTGGAGCTCCCGAAGCCGATCCCTGGCAAAGGGACTGCCAGCTCCACGATGTTAGGCCGCAGTGCGGATGGAGATACGACACGGAAAAAGTTGCATCCCCGTCGAGGAAAGAGATTAAAAGAAGTACTCAGCCCCACCCCTTCACATAATACAAAAACTAAAGATGAACTAAAACATACAAATAAAACAGACTAAAAACAACAAAGAAGAAAGGGACGAGACAGGCAGTTGGTGAGGCTGCTACTCACGGCAATCCTGACCTTGGGCTCTGCTGGTATGGAATCACACGTTTTCTCTGTAACTGTGTGGATTTCTTCAGGGTGTTCCGCTTTCCCCCTACATCCCAAAACCATATTGGTAGGTTAATTGGCTGCTGAGAATCACCTTTAGTGGCGGCGGCATAGTGGCGCAGCAGTAGGGTTAAACTGGCATGGACCAGGGTTCAATCCTGACTATGGGTGCTGTCTGCACGGAGTTTGTACGTTCTCCCCGTGACTGCACGAGTGTTCTCCGTGTGCTCCGGTTTCCTCCCACATTCCAAAGACAAGCAGGTTTGCAGGTTAATTGGCTTCTATAAATTGTCCCTCGCGTGTAGGATAGACCTAGTATCTGGGTGATCATTGATCGGCGCGGACTCGGTGGGCCGAAGTACCTATTTTCACACTGTACCATTAAACATAGAAGTTAATGGACATGTGTAAGAATAAGATGCAAGGGCACAGGGGAAATAAGGAAAAGGGGAATGCAATTGTTCTTCTGGGAATCTGATGTATATGTTGGATGGAAACCATTGTGGCAAAAAGGATTCCGATCCTGGCCACACCACCTGTTGATAAGTTTAGGGAACAATAGGACCCACTCTGGTCAGGGTCTACTTGGTGACGATAAGAGAGACATCAGGCTCACTATCCCACTTCAGTTCTGGCAACTCTTGTGTATTGACTCAGTGTGGTCTACTGTCTTACCCTCTTATACCTGTAGTTGGTATGATTGTGCCTAATGTCCAGTAGGATTGTCACTAAACTGTATGCAAAAAAGAATTTCACTGTGCTTTTACCCAGCAATGGGTGGTTCCTCCGAGGACAAGCTAGATAAATGAGGATAGATCTGGTCCCAGGATTCAATCATGCCAGTTCTGCTCTGGGGATTTGTATTCACACTATTCAGCGTAGAAGATGACATTGCGAATATCATTGAGTTGAAAGGTAACTGCCAAGTAAACTGTTGAATCCTTTCCCGGTGCCCTTATTGCATGCAAACTCCCTTTCCTCTCCCAAGTCTCTGAAACTTAGCTGTCTGCTCCAAGCAAGTGGTGGGGTGGTGGTGTAGTCATATACAACAGTGGCATTTAAGAGACATTAAGAGACTTTTAGATCGGCACATGGATCAGGCAATAGAACAAGTGCAGGCAGAGGAGATTAGTTTATCTTGGCATTATGTTCAATACTACCCATGGGTCTGTTTCTGTGCTGTACTTTTCTATGTTCTATTGCCTCTGTTCTGTATGGCAAGTCTGAGAGCCAATTCCATCACATTTGCACAATTCTGATAGTATTGACTCTCCACTTTTCATATTTTATGATGGCACAGAGAGAGGCGATTTAACTGACAAAGTCTCCGCCAGCTTGTGAGCCATTCTCACACATTTCCCTTAAACCCCAGTCTCTCACGCATGGGCCTAACACTCACACCAGCAAATACAGCAGTGGTAATCCAAAGCAGACAATTAACCTTGGGATGTAGCAAGATATCAGAGCACCAAGGCAAACCCACACTGTCACATAGACATGCAAACTCCACAGAGAACAGCCCCAGAAGTCAGAATTAAATGGGAGTCCCTGCAGTTTAAAGACAACTGCATTAAAGTGTCATTTATCAGTGTTTTTTTCCCCTAAAATTCCACAAAACATCTTGTGTGATTTCGCGAGGTGAGAAATGCTACAAATATGCAAGGTGTTACTGTCATTTGCTGTTAGCCTCCTGCCAGAAGGATCAATAACTCAAACCTAAAAACATCGGAGCTCAGATTTCAGGCATGTTGTCATCTTGCTGAATGAGCATGTTTTTTTTAGACAGTGCATCTACGAACTGGTTAACCATGTATCCTATCACATTCCTGAAATCTCCCCGTACATGATCGCATTAACCTGCGGAGGAGCTGGAGGGGAGCTGCACTGCGCTTGCAGATCTTTACTATCTCCACGGTAACCACGGACGAGGGTCCTCCTTTGATGCTGCATCCCTTCCCTGACATTAACGTCTTCCTTTCAGAAGACACTGTTGTAAACTGAGAAGGTCCTGATTTATAAGAATGAGAATTTATTGATTCTCCCAAGGCCCCAAAATAACCCTTAAGATAGAGATTGACTTTAAATTTGGCTTGAGATAAATATTTTCAATAACACAGGGCTTCTTCAGTTTCAGTAGCGGAAAAGGTCAATATTTGACATAGACAGTTCCAAGTTAGGAAAAGACCCTTCATTCCACTATGTCTGTGTCGAATATGATATAAAAATAAAATAAACTCATCTGCCTGCACATAATCCTTATCCCTCCGTCCCCTGCATATCCATGTGCTTACCTAAGACTCTCTTAAACGCCACTACCAGATCTCTCTCCACCCACTACCTCTAGCAGCACATTCCAGGCACCACTACCTCTCCATAAAAAACTAGCCTTTCAGATCTCCTTTAAACTTTGCTCCTTGCATCTTAAAGTTATGCCCTCTAATCTTTGATATTTCCACCGTGGGAAAAAAGGTTCATGGCTTCTTTGTCTAAGTAACATTTGAAGGGGGGGGGGGGGGTCAATGTGACATCGATTTTGATGAAGTCTTCTCTCCTTGAATTTGAAGTTGGACTGACCTCCACAATGGAGCAGTGATCAGCAAATTATGAGATGCAGCAAAGGGCAACAACAGTTGCTTGGTGTGAGGATACCAAGAAGTGTATTGGCATTAATCTCCATGGACAACTCGTTCTATCTCTTCATGTTTGGGGTCAAAAAAAGTCATAGAGTGATACAGTGTAGAAACAGTCACTTCGGCCCAACTTGCCCACACCAGCCAACATGTCCCAGCTACATTAGTCCCACCTGCCTGTGCTTGGTCCATATCCCTCCAAACTTGTACCTGTCTAACTGCTTCTTAAACGTTGGGATAGTCCCAGCCTCAACTACCTCCTCTGGCAGCTTGTTCCATACATCCACCAGCTTTTGTGTGAAAAGTTACCCCTCAGATTCTGATTAAATCTTTTCCTCTTCACCTTGAACCTATGTCGTCTGGTCCCCGATTCCCCTACGCTGGGCAAATGATTCTGTGCATCTACCCGATCTATTCCTCTCATGATTTTACATACCTCTATAAGATCACCCCCTCATCACCCCCATATAAGGTCACATATTTCACTGAGCACAGACCAAACAGTCTGAACACTGGCCCCTCGAATAGCTCAATTGCAGGGGGTTTGAAATGAGTAACAGATACATGGGTGGTGCATCAGCGATGGCAGCCTCACCAACAGTCTGTCTGGCTTTTCGTCATTTTTGATATTTTTAGTGTGTTTTAAAAGTATGTATTAATGTTCCCTGGTTTGTTTTATATGGGGGGTGGGGGAGGGGGTCGGGGGAAACTTTTTTTTCAATCTCCTACCTTGCCGGAGATGCGATTTCCTTCCGGATCGTATCTCCGGTCGTTCTGCGGCCTAACATCATGGAGCTGGCGGACTTGTTCAAGACTGACTTTGAGCCCCATCGCGAGGCCGTGGACTTACCATCGGAGCCTGCGATCCCTTGCCTGGGATCAATGCTCCAACCGCAGCCTGCGGATTTCAACATCGAGGAGCTCGCAGTCTCGGGTAGAGACTGATGTCGGGAAGCTCCAAAGTTGCAGGAAGTTCGACTAGCTCCGACCCGGGGTCCGATCGCCCGGCGTGGGGGAACTGAGATCCCCCCGATGCGGGAGCTTAATCGCCCCGATGCGGAGGGTTCGACCGCCGGCTGCGGGAGCCAAGATCGCCCTGATAACGGACGGCTCGAGGCCCCCGACCACGGGAGAACAAAGAAGGGAAAAGATTGAACTTTCTTTTGCCTTCCATCACAGTGAGGAATGTGGAGGAGTCACTGTGGTGGATATTTATGTTAAAATGAATTTTGTGTGTCCTGTTGCTTTTTATTGCTGACAGTATGGCAAATCAAATTCCTCGTATTTTGCAAAACATACTTGGCTAATAAATTATGATTATGATTATGAATATGATGTTATGTTAATAAATAAACACTTGCTCAGAGCGGTGAGGTTCATCATCATGCTGGAGCACAATTTTGGATATTGCAGTACTGTTGATGTTATTTGGCAGAGTTTAGAATAAATAAAAGTCTGAATGAAACACGGGGCTCATATTTTCCGATAATCGCCAAGACCCCCCAAAAATGGTTGGGAAGAAACTGTCCCTGAATCTGGAGGTATGCGTTTTCAATCTTCTATACCTCTTGCCTGATGGGAGAAGGGAGAAGAGGGAGTGACTGGGATGAGACTGGTTCTTTGATTATGTGGTAGCCTTGCCGAGGCAACACATACTGACAATGGAGTCAAGGGAAGGGAGGTTGGTTTGCATGATGATCGGGGCGATGTCAACAATTCTCTGTGATTTCTTGCAATCTTGAATGGAGCTGTTCCCAAAAGAGGCTGTGATATGTCCTGATAAAATGTTTTCTACGGCACATCTTTAGACGTTGGTGAGGGTTGTTGGAGACATGCCAAACTTCCTAAGTCTTCTAAGGAAGTAGTGGTGTTGGTGCTGCTTTTTTGACCATAGCTTTGATGTGGCTGGTCCAGGACAAATTACTGGCGATATTTATTTCTAGGAAATTGAAGCTTTCAACCATCTCTACCTCGGCACCATCAATGTATAACGGGGTATGTGTACTGCTACACTTCCTGAAGTCAATCACAGTCTTCTTTATATTGCTGACATTGAGGGAGAGGTTGTTAACTTGGCACCAGGTTACAAGGTTCTCAATCTCATTCCTGTATTCCATTTTGTCATTATTTGATATCCGGCCCACTACTGTGATGTTGTCTGCAAACTGATAAATTAAGTTGGATTGGTATTTGGCTGCACAGTCATGATGGATAAGGAGTATAGCAGGGGGCAAGTATCCTTGTGGAGCACCAATGTTGAAAATTATCGTGGAGGATGATTTGTCACCTATCCTCACTGATTGTGGTCTGTTGGTCAGGAAGTCGAGGATCCAGTTGCAGAGGAGAGTGCTGACTCCTAGTTCCATATGTTTGGAGATGAGCTGGGCTGGGATAATGGTTTTGAAGGCAGAGCTGTAGTGGATCGAGACTGCTTGGTAGACTGGAGTTAACACATGTCATAACCAGCCTCTCGAAGCACTTCACGATGGGAGATGTCAAGGCCACTGGACGGTAGTCATTAAGGCATGAGATCTTGCTTCTCTTTGGCACTGTGATGATGGTGGTCTTCTTGAAGCAGACAGGTACCTCAGAACAGAATAAGGAGAAATTAAAGATGTCCGTGAACACTCCCACTAGTTGGTCCGCACAGTTCCTAAGGACACGGCAGGGACTCCATCCGGTGCATTTGCTGTCCATGGGTTCACCCTTAGGAAGGCCAATTTTACTTCTGCAAAAGTGAGTGACCATAGGAAAAGCCACACTCGAGTCTGATGAGACAGATGCCAGATGAGACAGATGGTTCTGCTCAAAGCGAGCAGACAATGCATTGAGTTCATCAGGGAGGATGGCACCATCACCAGTCATGTAGCTTTGAAAGAGATGTGTGAGATTATGTTGTTGGGGAGGGGTGTACAGCATGAAAACTGCATGTAAAAGTAAAATATTGTAAGCACCTAATCACTCAGCACAGGTATGTTATATTTTTCCAGCCATTGTCAAATTCAATGCAGTACACATTACATATTACCTGCTAGTTTAGATTTGTACTATAATATTCTGGCTGTCATTGGGATGAGACTTGGTTATCTTGGTGGTGAATTAATAGTTTCTAGTCCCTACCTCTGAACAGCCTAGTAATTGATGCCATTTGCAAATAGACTTCAAGACAATCTATTCCGAGTTAAACAGTTTGATAGAAAAAAAAACCAATCCATGTAGTTGCTGCCATTTTAATAAAGTAACATTGCTGTAAGCGGAATGGTAATCCTATGCCAATGGGAAACTATTTCTATTCTGATCAGAGAGAATATGCCACTGCAAAATAATTTGATAAAGCTGTTGAACTGATAGATGCTCATTTTTCTTCCTGCACGATTATGCATACTTGATTTAAGAAATTAAAATTGTTAGTCTCTAGATAATCCTTTATTTTAATGAACTATTTTGCTCATTATTTTAGTTTATCATTTTTATTCCTTTAATGGCTTAATTCTGCTTCAGGAGGTGGGAATTCTGTACCAAAGAGGAAGTTCTGAATCTCTGCTCAGCTTATGTCATTGCCTGCAGCACTGACCTTTGCCATGATGCTCATTAAGGAGACCGGTCGGGGAGTGCAAACTTCCTAAGACTTCCTTCATTAACCCAATTGAGTTGATTTAAACTGGAATATAGAACAGTACAGCACACGAGGAACAAGCCCTTCGGCCTCCAATGTCCGTGCGAACATGATGCCAGGTTGAACTAATCTCCTCTGCCTTCACACGATCCATATCCCTCCATTCTCTGCCAATCCATGTGCCTATCTGAAAGCCTCTTGAATGTCACTATCGTATCTGCCCCAACCACCACTCCTGGCAGGGCATTCCAGGCACACACCACTCTCTGTGCAAAGGTTTTGCCCCGCACATCTTCTTTAAACAATAGGCAATAGACAATAGGTGCAGGAGTAGGCCATTCGGCCCTTCGAGCCAGCACCACCATTCAATGTGATCATGGCTGATCATTCTCAATCAGTACCCCATTCCTGCCTTCTCCCCAAACCCCCTGATTCCGCTATCCTTAAGAGCTCTATCTAGCTCTCTCTTGAATGCATTCAGAGAATTGGCCTCCACTGCCTTCTGAGGCAGAGAATTCCACAGATTTACAACTCTCTGACTGAAAAAGTTTTTCCTCATCTCCATCCTAAATGGCCTACCCCTTATTCTTAAACTGTGGCCCCTGGTTCTGGACTCCCCAACTTTGGGAACATGTTTCCTGCCTCTAACGTGTCCAACCCCTTAATAATCTTATACGTTTCGATAAGATCCCCTCTCATCCTTTTAAATTCCAATGTATACAAGCCTAGCCGCGCCAGTCTTTCAACTTTTCCCCACATAATTGAAGCACATGAAGCCCGTGTAATTGTTTTCTTTTAAAGTTAAAACATTAACAATTATGTTTAAAAGATTTGTGAATGTATGTGAACATTGGCGCTCTTGCAAACATTCACTCTCAGAGACAACTGGTAAACTGGGAGGTGTGCCTTAAATGACAGTCAAAGCAATTCTGTGGGTCAGGCATGTTAATTTGATGCCTGCTACAATTGGAAAAAACTTCGGCATGTGCTGTCCTGTCTGATCACCCTGCAGTTGTCTGACTTGTGGCAATTTATCTTTGCCCCATGTAAAAGACGCTCAGTAAACAGATAACTTCAGTTTGGGCGTTCAACTCCTGTCCGACCCAAAACAACCGGACAGCTTCCGATCTGGCAGGTGGAACACCACTACCAACCCCGACTTGGGTTTTTCAAACCTGAGTGGACCATCCCCACACCGTATCACCCTGGATCACTTCCCGAAATCACAACATCGTCCATCGTCAACCCCATCAAGCCGGTCCCAACCAAACCTGGGAAGAGGTAGAATTTTCGCAAGGCCAGGTGCAGTTCACAAGTCTGGTGGACCTCTGGATCAACAGTCTTCCCACCCAGACCCCCACCAACCTGACCAATGCCTACTCAGCCCTCTGCAAACACCTCATCCCCACCCCCACTGCGGTCCTAAATGCCTGGCCTGGCTCCGTGAGTTTTACTCCTCTTGCCTCATTGGTCAGTCTATTTCGAAGATCTGGTGGAAAGCCACCGTCATTGCGCTACCAAAACCAAACAAGCCTGCGGACGACCCAAGGAACTATCGGCCCATCTCACTCCTCTGTGTCCTGTACAAGCTCTTTGAACGGTTTCTCCTGGCCCGGCTCAATCCAATCGTTGACCCTCAACTACCCGCTGAACAAGCCGGATTTCAGAGTGGACGCTGCACCACCCACCAAATAGTCAAGCTGACCAATGACATCGAAGACAGTTTCAAAATGGATCACAAGGCGGGCATCACACTGGTGGACCTCACCGCCACTTATGATACTGTGTGGCACCAGGGCTTGATCTTGAAGCTCCTCCAAACCATCCCTGACCGTCATTTAGTGCGGTTCCTTGCCAACATCCTTGCCAACCGCAGTTTTGTACTCAAGACCAGCGACGGACAATCTAGCCGACTGCGACGCCTAAGAAACGGAGTCCCCCAAGGCTCGGTACTGGCCCCCATGCTCTTCAATATCTATTTCAGCGATCTGCCACGTACGACCTCGCGCCAGTATGGATAAGCAGGTGACTTAGCCCTACTGCACTCGGACAAGTATTGGTCAAATGTTGAGGATGTGCTCTTGGCGGATATGGAACTTGTCGTGGGCTACCTTAAGACCTGGAGACTAAAACTGAGTGTGGCAAAAACCACCACAACGGCCTTTCACCTGAACAACAAGGCAGCTTAAAGCCAGCTAACCGTCACCCTCAATGGGTCACCCCTACCCTCCAACCCATTTCCTACATATCTCGGGGTGAAACTAGATCGGCAGCTGACCTACAAGCAACACCTTGAAGCTCTCCGTGTTAAAGTCTCGGCACGGAACAATCTCCTGCATTGCTTGGCCGGATCGTCATGGGGCGCCAGGACATTTACTCTCCGAACCAGTGCCCTTGCACTCGTGTACAGCGCCGATGAGTACGCCGCCCCAGCATGGTGCCGCAGCGCTCATATTAGCAAGCTAGATGCCACCCTCAACGACACCATGCGGATCATCACTGGCTGCCTACGCCCTACTCCGACGGATCTCCTGCCGGTGCTCGCAGGTATCGCACCCGCCAAGCTTCGCAGAGAGTTCTTCACTCGTAGGCTGGTGTGCAAGGCCCCATCGAAGGCCAAACATCCTTTGCACCACCTCGCCCAGGATTCACAACAACTGGGACCTCAACGCCTGTCATCTCGTCACCCTTTCTCCCGTCATGCAGTGACCCTCTGTGGCTCCGGTTTCAACATACTAGGAACATGGAAAACCAGCTGGGAACAGACATTGCGACCTCCTCAATTCACTGTTGCACCGAACACCACAGCCCCACCCGGCTCGGACATGCCCCACAAAGAGTGGGTCGCCCTGAACTGGCTCCGCACAGGGGTCGGCCGGTTCAACGCCAACAAGCATCATGGGGGTTGCGTTCATCAGTAGCCTGCGTGTGTGGAGCAGACAGCACAGCACATCATTTTCGACTGCACTGTCCACCGTCCCCCTGGTGGAGGGGTAGACCTCACGGCCCTTGACAACAGCACATTGCACTGGCTACAGCGCCTGGAGGGCATCATTTCTGCTGCCTCAAACGCAAGAAGAAGAGGAAGAAGTTTGGGCGGAACTTCAGTTCACCAATTAGCAAAAAATCCATGCAAATGAATACATAATTGTCTTACAGATAAATTAATTATTGTTGTCACGGCAATTGTAAAGCCTTTGTTCTCAAAACAAATCAGTGCATAAGCAATGTTAGGCTAAAAGAACTTCTTAATTCCAAAACTGCAAAGTTTTACTACCTTCTTAAAAAGATAACTGCCTAGAGTATGTATTCAACTGTATAATGTTGGTCTGTGGAGCCTGAATTTTCTAATGTTGGCATCAAGTGGACAGAGGGCACTGATTGACATCATAATCTGCATGTTCTTCATGCTTTTGTTGGTTGTTAGCTGCATACATGCACATCCTTTCATTTACGTGGCATATTGTACATTGCTCATTAGCAGACTCTGTATCGATGGGTCACAGATCCCCCGGTTTCAGAATGTAACGAGGTTTCTTTTATGTCTTGCAAAAGGAATACATTTGGGGAAAAGCAATTGTAGTCGGAGGTTAGAATCTTAGTCTCCAAAAGAATAGATTCTCCTTACTTCGGTCGGTCAAAGTGCAATGCTTCAGATGAGTCGCTTACCAGATAGCCTAGCAATCTCAGAGAAAGGATGCACACATAGATCTTAACAACTAGTGAAAACACGCAGAGCAAGTAGATTATGCCATAGAGTCATTCTGCATGGAAACAAGCCCTTCGGCCCAACTTATCCATGTCGACCAAGATGCTCTATCTAAGCTAGTCCCATTTGTCTGCATTTTGCCCATATCCCTTAATCTTACCTATTTAGGTACTTGTCCAAATCTATCTATGTACTAAAACTCTCATTTGTTTGTTTGTTTGTTCCTGAACTACAGCCAAAACAGTACACGATAGTGCAACAATTTTACCCCACCTTACGCACCATCGTCCCTTTGGTGTTAATGGAAGAAGTTTCATTGAAATCGGTGTTATATTTTTAGTTATTCACATTTTAAAGTTTAAATCTATCTCCAAGGGAGGGAGGGGGGAGGGAGGGGGTGGAGGGAGGGGGAGGGAGGGGGTGGAGGGAGGGGGTAGAGGGGAGGGGGGAGGAGAGGGTGCTGCATGAATGCAGGGAGGTTTGGGCCCAATGGGTCCACTTGGTCTAGTACATCACTAAAAGTCTCATCTTGTATATTTGTGGGTTTGTGGGTTTGTGGATATATTTATTCCCGAAATACAGCCAAAACGGTACACTATAGCTCAACAATTTTAGGCCCACTTTACTCACCATTGGTATGCGGTTCAAATGGTTGTTATATTTTAAAAGTTATTCACTTTTTAAACTTTAATAAATCCCTTTTCCACTTGCCCTGCCCATCAGCCGCGCCTGCACAGTAATACCTCTGTCTTCAACATCACAATGGGAACTCTACGGGTCTGTGCTTGCGCAGTTGGGGCCCATTGATCTAACACTTACATAAAATGGCCGCCGGATCCGCACGTGCGCAGTTGGGGGAGGGTTGCTGCTTGGAGGGGGTGGGAGTGGCGGCCAATGGGGTGGGGTGAGGGGGGATGGAGTGGGTGAGGGTCGTCAGTTGGGGGAGGGTTGCTGGGCCCGCAGGAGAGGTTTGGATGGAGGGTTGCCGGGCCCGCAGGAGAGGTTTGGGCCCAATGGGTCCACGCCTGTCTAGTATCTTATAAATGTTGTCATGAGACCTGTCTCAACTAATTCCTCTGGTAGCTTGCTCCATAAACCCATTACCCTCTGTGTAAACAATGCAGGACTATATGCATTGGAAGGGATGGAAGCAGGTACATCATCTTGCTGGGGCCAAAATAAGTGAAGCCATTTGCTTTCTCATGGAGAAGTGCATCAACTATACGAGAAATTAAAAAAAGCCTCGACCCGAAATGTCACGTATTCCTTTTCTCCAGAGATGCTGCCTGACCCACTGAATTACTCCAGCTTTTTTGTGCCTATTGGAGGAATCTGTTGGGGAACTGACTTGTGATGTACTTGTGAATCAGTGGGGCAAAGGGCCTGTTTTCCATGTCATAGATTCATAGAGTCATAGAGTGATACAGTGTGGAAACAGGCCCTTTGGCCCAACTTGCCCACACCATCTAAAAAAGGCCCGGCTACACAAGTCCTACCTGCCCACGTTTGGTCCATATCCCTCCAAACTTGTCCTATCCATGTACCCGTCTAAATGTTTCATAAATGTTGGGATAGTCCTTGCCTCAACTACCTCTTCTGGCAGCTTGTTACATACACCCACCACCTATTTGTGTGAAAAAGTTACCCCTCAGTTTCCTATTAAATCTTTTCCCCTTCACTTTAAACCTATGTCCTCTAGTCCTCAATTCACCTACTCGGGGCAAGAGATTTTGTGCATCTACCCGATATATTCCTCTCATAATTTTATACACCTCAATAAGATTACCCCTTATCCTCCTGCGCTCCAAAGAATAGAGTCCTAGTCTACTTAACCTCTCCCTTTGGCTCAGACCCTATAGCCCTGGCAACATCCTTGTAAATCTTCTCCGTACCTTTTACAGCTTGACAACACCTTTTTTGTAACATGGTACCCAGAACTGAACACAATATTCTAAATACGGCCTCACCAACATCTTATACAACTGCAACATAACCTCCCAACTTTTATACTTAATACTCTGACTGATGAAAGCCAATGTGCCAAAAGCCTTTGTGACCACCCGATCTACCTGTGACTCGACCTTCAAGGAACCATGCATCTGCACCCCTAGATCCCTCTGCTCTACAACACTACCCAGAGCCCTACCATACACTGTGTAGGTCCTGTCCATGTTAGACTTCCCAAAATGCAACACCTCACATTTCTCTGTATTAAATTCCATGAACCATTCCTCAGCCCACCTGGCCAATCAATCAAGACACTGCTGCAATGTTTCATAACCATCTCCACTTTCTGCAAAACCACCCACTCTTGTATCATCTGCAAACTTGCTAATCTTGCGGTGTATGTTCTCATCCAAATCATTGATATAGACGATAAACAGTAATGGGCCCAGCATCAAACCTACCATGCAGAACCTTGTTAAATGCTTTGCTGCTCCATATATACATCTACAGCTCGGCCCTCATCAAACTTTTTGGTCATGTCTTCAAAAAAAACTCAATCATATTTGTGAGACAAGACCTCCCATGTACAAACCCATGCTGACTATTCCTAATCAACCTTTGTCCATCTAAATGCCTGTTTATCCTATCCTATCCATCAGAATACTCCCTAGTAACTTTCCAACAACAGATGTTAATCTCACTGGCCTAGAGTTCCCAGCATTTTCCCTGCAGCCCTTCTTCAATGCATCCCTCAATCAATACATTCAATGTTGGAGATAACCCATCAGATCAGCTGAACTAAATATGAATTACTGTTGATAAATTTGTTGATAGGTAGGTGATGGAGATTAAGTAAATTAAGAAAAAAAAACTGGAGCACCTCAGAGGGTTAATTCAGTTTAGTTTATTGTCACGTGTACCGAGGTACAGTGAAACGTTTTGTTATCAGCAGAAAGACAATATATGATTACAATCGAGCCATTTGTACCGTATAGATAAGAAATGTTGCTGCAGATTTAAAAGTGTGGGGCAATTGTAATATGTGGTCTCTGAAATGCTGCCTAACCCACTGAGTTGCTGCAGCGTTTTGTGTGTATCTTCTGAGTAATAGATGAATCCCTTTGCATAGGTGATAGAAAATATCATTTGATTATCTCATCATTCCTGTCAGATTGCTAAATTCCATCCTGCAATGCATCCATTTTGCTGATGCATAGTCCCTGGTGCTGATCTCACAGCTGCTTGCTGCCAAAGCGTGTTGGGCTAAAATCTAGAGTGGATCCTGCCTACTGCAGATGGAGAATATCTTTCCATCAAGTGCATTGTCTGATAACATTGATGCTCTAGCTCCCACAGATTCAGCAAACACTCAAGCGATCTCAGTCCAGATTGATTAAAAAAAAAAGAGTTCCATAGTTTCCAACCTGTGATGAAGTACCTCTTCTTTAAAATAAATGGTTTGCCTTTAAATAGTGCTGCCACTCTCTATGTGGACGCCCTGCAGATGTGTGTCAGACAAGGCAGTGTGGGGAGCTCTAAACTGCACTGAGCAATTATTTTTAAAGATAAGGCAGCACCAATTAATTGCCTTGCCAGCAACACGGTGAACGTGCACGGATTAATCTCATACCTCCATCCGCAACCTAGTTTCAAGGGTTAGCTGGTTCATCCAGGCGATTCCAAAAAGCAAGAATGTAATGTTTTGCAACTGCAACTCTTTAAATATTGATATTATTTATTCATTATTCCAATTTTATTTCAATAGTTTATCCATGCAAACTGGAATGCAATTTCAAAATGCTCTGACTGATTCCTGTAACCTTGAGCAACAATTCAGTTCTCTGTGGTTAATGCTTTGCATTGCATAGCAAGTGATAGTTTTCTCGCATGTCCACAGTGGTATTGTTCACTAAAGTGAACACACCTTGGCCAAAAAAGTTTTTTTTTCTCAAAGCTACACCAGAAGTAATTTACTTATGAAAGATATATAGCTTTCACATAATCACTGATACAAACCTTATCCCCAAAGGACACAAACCATGGTACATATAACCTAGGCATTACATGTAAACAAGAACAATACTAGTTAATATACATACATCAGGCATTGGAAGCAGATATTTCTTAAACCTCAAGACGATGAAGAGCAAGATGCAGGGTGAATTAGCCTAACGGTTAACTAAGAACTCGAGTTAATCATGGTATTGTGTAGGAAGGAATTGCAGATGTGGGTTTACACTGAAGATAGACATGAAATGATGGAGCAACTCAGCGGGACAGCCAGCATCACTGGAGAGAAGGTATGGGTGATGTTTCGGGTCGAGACCCTTCTTCAGACCTAGTCATCCATTCCATCTCTCCAGAGATGCTGCCTGACCTGCTGAGTTAGAGAGAAGTCATAGAGTGATACAGTGTGGAAACTGTGTGGTTCCTCCAGCATTTTGTGTATATCTTTAATAATGGTATTAGCAATTTGCTGAAGTCTCCCAATCTGCCTTTGTAACTAAGTACATTAAATTGCTGAAAACTTGAGGAGCCAGCTACTAATTACTGAGCAGGTCAGGGAGCTGGTACTCTGGTCACCAAGGTCTGGAAACCAGAGCAGCCTTCCATATTTGTGTAGGAAAGAACTGCAGATGCTGGTTTAAATCAAGATAGACACAAAATGCTGGAGTAACTCAGCGGGGCAGGCAGCATCTCTGGAGAGAAGGAATGGGTGCCGTTTCGAGTTTAGACCCTTCTGCAGACTGTTGTCAGGGGAGTGGACAGGAAGAGATAAAATGCAGTCGGAGATAGTAAGACTGGTGGGAGAACTGGGAAGGGGAAGGGGATGGAGAAAGACGGAAAACAAGGGCAATTTGAAGTTAGAGAAGTCAATGTTCATACCGCTGGGGTGTAAGCTACCCAAGCAAAATAAGAGGTGCTGTTCCTCCAATTTGCACTGGGCCTCACTCTGACAATGGAGGAGGCCCAGGACAGAAAGGTCAGATTGGGAATGGGAGGGGGAGTTAAAGTGCTGAGCAACTGGAAGATCAGGTAGGTTAAGACGGACTGAGCGGAAGCGTGCAGCGAAAAGATCTCCGAGCCTGCGCTTGGTCTCGCCGATGTACAGGAGTTGACACGTGGAACAGCTGATACAGTAGATGAGGTTGGAGGAGGTGCAAGTGAACCTCTGCCTCACCTGTAAAGACTGTCGGGGTCCTTGGATGGAGTTGAGGGGGGAGGTAAAGGAACAGGTGTTGCATCTCCTGCAGTTGCTGGGGAAAGTACCCGGGAAGGGGTGGTTTGGGTGGGAAGGGACGAGTTGACCAGGGAGTTGTGGAGGGAACGGTCTCTGTGGAAAGCAGAAAGGGGTGGAGATGGGAAGATGTAGCCAGTAGTGGGATCCTGTTGGAGGTAGCGAAAATGTTGGAGGATTATATGCTGTATGCGATGGGGTGGAAGGTGAGGACAAGGGGGACTCTTTCCTTTTTGAAGAATGGGGTGGAAGGGGGAGCAAGAGCGGAGCTGCGGGATATCGGAGACCCAAGTGAGAGCCTCATCTATAATGGAAGAGGTGAACCCCCGTTTCCTAAAAATGAGGACATCTCCGATGACCTGGTATGGAAAATCTCATCCTGGGTGCAGATGCGGCGTAGATGGAGGAATTAGGAGTAGGGGATAGAGTCTTTACAGGAAACAGGGTGAGAAGAAGTGTAGTCTAGATAGCTAAGGGAGTCAATGGGTTTGTAATAGATGTCGGTCAATAATCTGTCTCCTGTGGTGGAGATGGTGAGATCTAGAAATGGTAGGGAGATGTTGGAGTTGGCCCAAGTGAATTTGAGTGCAGGATGGAAATTAGTCGTGAAGTTGATGAAGTCAGTGAGTTCTGCATGGGTGCAGGAGGTAGCACCAATGCAGTCGTCAATGAAGCAGAGGTAGAGTTTGGGGATGGGGCTGGTGTACGCCTGGAACAGGGATTGTTCGACGTACCCTACAAAGAGGCAGGCATAGCTAGGGCCCATGCGAGTGCCCATAGCTACGCCTTGGATTTGGAGGAAGTGGGAGTAGTCGAAGGAGAAGTTGTTGAGGGTAAGGACCAGCTCTGCTAGGCGGAGAAGAGTATTAGTAGACGGAATTTGGCTTGTGTCTTCTGGAGGCAATGTATGATTTTGAATTAAGTAGATAATGTATTTTTATTCTGAACAACTTTGGTGAAATAGCTACAATATGAAAGCAAGGGCAAACAGCCAATCTATAAATTTAATGTGTACTGTGGGTCACTGTTTTAATATTGACATCCACATTAATTGTTCCATTTGAATTCATACCAGCAATAAATACGAATTGCAGACAGCTTCTCAGATGAGCATCCACTGTACTATTTATTATGCAAAGAAATGGGCTGATAATATATTCGGAACCTCAGGAAAAAGCAGACTCCACACTCAAGCAATTCAAAACCCTCGCTTTTGTTAGATACCCTTAACTCTTTTCCAGAAGATCATTGAATATTAGATTGCGATGCAGGAGGAAGTCAGATATCTGAAATCTCTGAAGGGTCTCGACCCGAAACATCACCCATTCCTTCTCTCCAGAGATGCTGCCTGTCCTGCTGAGTTACTCCAGCATTTTGTGTCTATCTATCTGAAATGACAGTTCCATTCCTATTTCTCTGTATATTTAACCCAGATGGATTTTAAGACTTAATATGATTTTAAAAAAGGGTGTTGGAAAAGGCTAACCAGAGAGTGACACAGTTACCTAAACTTCTATTAACCTGCTACTTATTTATGAAGGGTGAAAGGTCACTGGAACTTTTGCATAATTCCCTTCTATATCTGTACAGTTAATCTCCAGTAGTGAGATTTTGGTTTTGGCTGTACTGTGATTGAAGGATGACAAGACCCTTCTTCAATTCAGCAACAAAAGAAGTGGTAATGTATATTCTAAAGAATGAACTATACTTGACTCAATCTCAGTTTCTGCAAATGATTTGTTCCTGCTGAAGTTGAGGACGTAAATCAATGTTCATGATGAACTGAGTAACGTCTTTAACTAATAACCAACAAACTGTGAATTGATTAAACACTGAATGAGATTTTCAAATAACTTAACAGTGACTATCACAAAGTGGTTTTCTCAATGGACAATATGGATTAAACCTTGTCTACATCTTCATGTTTGAAGCGCCTTCTGAATGTCTTGTCTTGGCAGACCACTGTAGTGACAGCATTAATTACAAACACCTCCTGACCAACTGGGCTAACTTGTGCCTGTTCCACTGCCATCAATGAGAATCAACTCTCATTTTCAGTTGTACCCTGTTACACTGAGATATTTCCCAGAGTTGGTTAGGAAGTAAATGTACTGCCGGTCTTCAGACTCAATTGATATGTCAATAAGGGCCTATAATTGTTAACCTCAGCTATAATTGGTAGAAATGCCATGATTGTGTTTTTCCCATTCTACCAGCTGACTCTCTGTCAGAAGTGATGAGTGTGGATATTGTTTAAGGCTGGAGTAACTCAACGGATCAGGCAACATCTCTGGACTATATGGATAGATGACGTTTCGGCTTGTGGCCCTTTTTCATACTGACTGTGATTGGGGGGTTGGGGAAGGGGGATCTGGAAGTGCGACAGGGCAGGACAAAGCCTGGCAATTGATAGGCGGATGCAGATGAGGAGGGATTTTGAAAGGCGGATGGTTGGACAAAGGCTAGAGAGGAGAAAACAAAATGTGTATGATAAGGATAAAGAGGTGTCAATTGTGAAGCCAGAGAAAGGAGTATGGAGGAATGGGATGGAGAGAAATGGGTGGATCCAGGTGGAGCACAAGGGATAGGGGGGGGGGGGGGGGAGTAGGGAGCAAAGGGGGGGGGGTGGGGGAGATACGCAGATGGATGTAACAAAGGCCAGAGATAAAAGCTTAAGTTGTGAGACAGGGCTGAAGAGTTGCAAATTGCGAAGCTAGAGGGAGGAATATTGCAAGAGGGGAGGGTGGGAAAGGAGAAATAGGTGGTAGTCTAGGTGGGACACAGAGGGGGAGTGGGGGAAGATAAAGGGGAGTTAGGGGGAGAAAGGGAGTGTGTGTGTGTGTATGTGTGTGTGCACGCTCGTGCGTGCATGGGGGGGGGGGGGGTTATTGGTGATTACCTAAAACAAAGAATTCAATATTCATACTGTTGCGTTGCAAGCTACCCAAGCAAAATATGAGGTGCTTTTCCTCCATTTTGCGTGTGACCTCACTCTGGCAATGGAGGAGGCCCAGGACAGAATGGTCAATATGGGAGTGGGAAGGAGAGTTAAGATAGTTAGCAATCGGGAAGATCCAGCAGGCTTTGGCGGACCAAGTACAAGTGTTCAGCGAAACAATCGTCGAGGCATTGCTTGGAGATGAGGAGATGAGGAAGAACTTTTTCAGTCAGAGGGTGGTGAAGGTGTGGAATTCTCTGCCTCAGAAGGCAGTGGAGGCCAGTTCGTTGGATGCTTTCAAGAGAGAGCTGGATAGAGCTCTTGAGGATAGCGGAGTGAGGGGGTATGGGGAGAAGGCAGGAACGGGGTACTGATTGAGTGATCAGCCATGATCGCATTGAATGGCGGTGCTGGCTCGAAGGGCTGAATGGCCTACTCCTGCACCTATTGTCTATTGTCTATTGTCTATTGTCTATTGGTCTCCCCATTGTACAGGAGGCCACATTGTAAACCTCTATCTCACCTGGAAATACTGTTGGGGTCCCTGGAAAGAGTTGAAGGATAAGGCCAGTGTATACCTGAAATAAGGACTGTTTGATGTAACTGACAAAAAGGCAGGTATAGCTGGGGCCCATGCGAGTGCCCATTGTTACACCTTTACCTGTTCACACTAAGTCTATGTTTCCCACTTTCCCATCCACTCCCTATGCACTTTACAATTTTATCTATTACTATCGACAATTTTACAGAAGCCAATTACATTGAAACATAGAAAATAGGTGCAGGAGTAGGCCATTCAGCTCTTTGAGCCAGCACCGCCATTCAATATGATCATGGCTGATCATCCAAAATCAGTACCCTGTTCCTGCTTTCTCCCCATATCCCTTGATTCCGTTAGCCCCAAGGGCAATATCTAACTCTCACTTGAATACATCATGGATAATTGCACTATCATGGTCTGGTTTACTTAGAATAATGATAATCTATTGTATATTTATTGTTGTTGTGTATAATGCCCCTCTAAAGCTGCAGTAAGAATGTTTCATTGTTCTGGTTCATATCACTAAATAATACTCTCAGACTCTTGCACATAAAAAAATCTGAAATGATCTGAAGGTTAAGTTGTAACAGTGGACATGTCTTACACCTATGTTCAAAGGATCAGCACTTGTTTTCAGCATTAGGAAGGACACCTGCAAACTTGCACGTCTTTTCTGGGAGGAAACCCACGCGGTCACAGAGAGAAAGTGCAAACTCCACACAAATAACCCCTGAGGTTAGGATCAAAGCTGAGTCTCTGGCGCTGTAAGGCAGCAGCTCTACCAGCTGTGCCACCCTGCATGACCACTGCACCGTTATGTTGAACAGCTCAGTTATTTTCTAGACTAACACATGAAGCAAGGCTCCTTGGGTAATGTATTAGAGGAATGACAATGCTACTCAATGCCAGGAAAAATTCAATTCTATACCTGGCACAAATAATGATGTCGTATTTAACTATTGAGGAATTGTAAGGAACAAAATGGAATGTGTACAGCCCTAATAAATACAGTCGATCTCTGTGTTACAGCTGTTGGGTTATATAAATTCACTTTCACAGAATTCACAATCCACTATCAGGAACAATAAATAAATATACACAAAATTCATGATTAGTGACTAAGTATTTGCTCATTTTGAAGTATATAGTCTCCTCTCTTTAAATAAAAAGGTTTTGACTGTTGGTTATGAATTATATTCTGAAACATATAAAGCAAAAAATGATGAATTCTCAAAGCTTTGTGTCAAATAAGGTCAAGGAAAAAATTGCTACTCAACACTTGCCATGATTAGAGAAACAACATTGAAACAGGCCCTTCGGCCCACCGAGTCCACACTGACCATTAATCACCCATTAGGCGGCACGCTGGCGCAACGGTAGAGTTGCTGGCTTACAGCGCCAGAGACCCGGGTTCGATCCTGACCACAAGTGTTGTCTGTACGGAGTTTGTACGTTCTCCCTGTGACCTGCGCGGGTTTTCTCCAAGATCTTCAGTTTCCTCCCACACTCCAAAGACGTGAAGGTTCACAGGTTAATTGGCTTGGTATAAATGTAAATTGTCCCTAGTGTGTGTAGGATAGTGTTAGTGTGCAGGGATCGCTGTCTGGCGTGGACTCGGTGGGCGAAGGGCCTGTTTCCGCCCTGTTTCTCTAAACTAACCTAAAGTAAATTCACATTATTTCTCTGTTATCCCACTCTCCCGTCCATTCCCTACACACTAGGGTCAATTTGTGTGCGCCAATTAACCTACAAGCCCGCACGTCTTTGCGATGTGGGAGGAAACCAGAGGACCTGGAGGAAACCCATGGAGTCACTGGGAAAAAATGTGTAAACTCCACATAGACATCACCCAAGGTCAGGATTGAACCTATGTCTCTGACACTGTGAGGCAGTGGCTCTACCAGCTGTGTCACTGTGCCACTCCTGAATCTCAAGATCTGTGCTATCTAATCTCAAATAATTAAAGGTCCTTTAATACTTAACATCAGTTTGAGATGATTCTGAGGGGTCAGATTCCATGCTATCTGTGGACATTCATGCTAGACGCCCACACTGTCCAATATGGATAAGAGAAAGGAAACAACCTACTGATTTAATCATAGCCAACCTATCTGTCATGGCCAGTCTGCTGCGTAGAAATTACAACATTGAAGGCCATCTGAAGGGAAATCTTGCACGCGCCATGCTAAGACTGATAGTATAAAGGCTATCTCTAAACTAAACTAAACTAAAAATATGATGAGGTTTCAAGGTTTCAAGGCCAGTTTATTGTCACATGTACCAATTGAGGTACAGTGAAATTCAAATTACCATACAGCCATACTACAAAAAAGCAACAAGACACACAGGTACATAAAAGTTAACATAAACATCCACCACAGCGGATTCCCCACGTTCCTCACTGTGATGGAAGGCAATAAAGTCCAATCTACTTTCTCTTTTATTCTCCCGCGGTTGGGGAGTCAAACCATCCGCATTCGGGACAATCGAAGCTCCCGCAGTCGGTGGTCGAAACTCCCGCGTCGAGGCGATTTGAAGCTCCCGCATCGGGCCGATCAAAGCTCCCGCGTCGTGGCTGTCGAAGCACCTGCGGCTTGGAGTTCCTGATTACAGTCTCTAACCAGAGACCGCGAGCTCCGTGATGTTAAAGTCCAGCAGACTACTGCGGTAGAGCTCAGAAGTCGATCCCTGGAAAAGGGATCGTGGGCTCCGTGATCCGCAGGCACCCACGGTGGAGCTCTCGGAATCGGTCTCCAGCTGAGGCCGCCAACTCCTCAATGAGAGGCCGCAATGCGGACAGAGATACGATACGGAAAGAAATCGCATCACCGTCGAGGTAAGAGATTAGAAAGAGTTTCCCCCAACTCCAGATAAAACCACCCCCCAGATAAAACAAGCTAAAGAACACTAAAAACATACATTTAACACATACAAACAACAAAAGAAGGAAGGGACAGCCTGTTGGCGAGGCAGCCATTGTTGGCGCCACACGGTGGATATCTCAACATTGCAGGCTGATCATCAATGTTGAAGCACATTCCATACAAGGAACGTTGACAACATGGATATAAAGGTTTAAAAAGTGTACAGAAGAGAGGTCAGGACGTTCCCGTTCGAGTGAAAGGCAAAGCAGGCAAACATAAGGAAGCTTGGCTGACAAGGGAAATTGAGACATTAGTCAAAAACAAGAAGGATGCACGAGACAAGTATCGGCAGCTGGGATCAAGTTCATCCCTGGAGAAGTTTCGAGAACTAAGGAGCAAACTAAAAAAGGAGATCAGAAGGGCAAAAAGAGGCCAGGAGATAGCTCTGGCGGGTTGCATAAAAAACAATCCCAAAAGATTTTATAAATACATAAGGGGAAAAAGGCTAACTAGAGAGAGAGAGAGTGGAACCTCTCAGGAATAAAAGCGGTCACCTCTGGATGGAGCAACAGGAGATGGACAAGGTCCTCAATTAGTATTTCTCCTCTGTATTTACCAAGGTGAAAGACGTAGGATGGAGGAAATTGGAGCAGTCACTGGAAGTGTGATGAGAGCAGTCGGTTACCATCGAGGAAGTACTGAAGGTACTGTCGTGTTTAAAGATAGACAAATCTCCGGGGCATGATCAGATATATCCGAGAACATTGCGGAAAACTAGAAGAAATTGCGGGAGCCCTGGTTGAAATTTATGAGTCGTCCTTAAATATAGGAGAGGTGCCGGAGGATTGGAGGGTGGCAAATGTTGTGCCTCTTTTCAAGAAGGGCTGCAGGAAAATTGCTGGGAACTATAGGCTGGTGAGCTTAACATCTGTAGTTGGTAAGGTACTGGAGAGCATTCTGAGGGATAGGATATACAGGCATTTAGATGGGCAAGGGCTGATTAGGGACAGTCAGCATGGTTTTGTATGTGGGAGGTCGTGTCTCACAAATCTGATTGATTTTTTTGAAAGCATGAGCAAAAAGGTTGATGAGGGCAGAGCTGTAGATGTTGTGTACATTGACTTCAATAAGGCGTTCAACAGGGTGCCGCATGGTAGGCTGCTCTGGAAGGTTAGATCGCATGGGATCCAAGGAGAGATAGCTGAGTGGATAGCAAATTGGCTCCATGGAAGGAAGCAGAGGGTGATGGTGGAAGGTTGCTTCTCAGAATGGAGGCCTGTGACTAGTGGTGTGCCACAGGGTTCGGTGCTGGGCCCGTAACTGTTTGTCATCTACATCAAAGATTTGGATGAGAACATACAGGGTTAGATTAGCAAGTTTGCTGATGATACAAAAGTTAGTGGTTTTGCAGATAGTGAAGATGGTTGTGAACGATTGCAGCAGGATCTGGATCAATTGGCCAGGTGGGCAGAGGAATGGTTGATGGAATTTAATACAGGGAAGTGTGAGGTGTTGCATTTTGGGACATCGAACAAGGGCAGGACCTACACAGTAAATGGTAGGCCTCTGGGTAGTGTTGCAGAGCAGAGGGATCTAGGAGTACAAGTGCATGGTTCCTTGAAGGTCGAGTTGCAGGTAGATAAGGTGGTCAAAAAGGCTTTTCCCACTTTGGCCTTCATCAGACCGAGTATTCAGTTTAGATGTTGGCAGGTCATGTGGCAGTTGTATAAGACTTTGGTGAGACCGCATTTAGAATATTGTGTTCAGTTCTGGGCACCATGTTATAGGAAAGATATTGTCAAGCTTGAAAGGGTTCAGAAAAGATTTATGAGGACGTTGCCAGGACTAGAGGGTGTGAGCTATAGGGAGAGGTTAAGTAGGCTGGGTCTCTGTTCCATGGAGCGTAGAAGGATGAGGAGCGATCTTATAGAGGTGTACAAAACCATGAGAGGAATAGATCGGGTAGAGCTCGCACCATACACCTACCACCCATTGCATGAAAAAGTCACCACTCAGATTCCCATTTAATCTTTCCCCTCTTATTTTAAACCTATGTCCTCTGGTTCTTGATGCCCCTATTCTGGGCAAGAGACACTGTGCGCATACCCGATCTATTCCTCTCATGATTTTCTCCACTTCTAGAAGAAGGAGATATTTTTTTCCCTGTGGCTATCAAACTTTACAACTCCTCCCCCTTCTGTCGTGCGGTAGACTGAGACTAATACTGACTCCCCTACCCCCCCCACCCCCACCCCACATCACCTTTCCACTCATCATTCTAATTTCATGTTTCATATATTTTGTGCTTTTTATTACTGTTAGCAGATCAATTTTCCTCCTGGGATAAATAAAATTCTATTGTATCATATCGTATCGTATCGTATAAGGTCAGATGTTGGGTCTCCCATCATTTGCTCACAGTTTATTTGTCAGAATGGGGTGCCGTTCAGTTGGTGATATTGCAACACAAGTCCGACAATGCTGCCTCCTGTTGCCCAGTGTTTCCAGACCACCGCGACGGCCAGATGGCTTTCATCCCGTGGTCAACAAAAAGTGGTGCAATAAATTTCTAGTGCGGTAAGAGGGCAGGCTGCTGACCGGCAATAGTTTGACACTAATTTAAAAAAAGGTTTCAGTGTCATGAGACACGGGCATTGTGCATTCATCATTGTGAGAAACAATAAACGTGCTTATTTTTTGTTATTCACTGCATGACACATCTCCACCACAAACGTTCAGCACGAGTTCCCAACATTATTAGGAATTACAATGGGTTCCAAATTGTACAGTCATTCATGCAGCACATCCGTTTCCATTGTTGTACAGGAACATGCTCTGCATGTAATAGGCCTATAATTTGATTCTTGCTGGGTATTCGTGCCAAGTTCTTTGCAAGGTAATTCACTACCAATTAGAGGCAGTTGGCACAGACAGTGGCCCTACGCGAGCTTCTGCTTTATATGTGGTCTGTCAAGTCTTATTTTGTTCCTGACAAATGAACGGGATAGGCAACACATGGGACTGAGGAAGACAATGTTCAGGTCAATGGACTTGCTATTGTTTATCTCCATGGCACTAAGATTACCGGCGTCCCTGGACATGGACAACATCACTATCTTCTCCTGGGATTGGTGGTCAGTTGGCAGATTGATTAGCATCTGCGACCAGTTTCAGTTGGCATCAGGGATGAGTGTCCATCGTGGGTAGAGCGAGCTCATGCCCTTCAGCAACTGGCCCGACCAGCCCTCTGCCCCCTTCACCAAGGACTGACTACCCGAAGGTGCTGGGGACCTGGAGGCAGAGGGTTGTAACAAAAATTGGCTGGGGTAGATAAGCGAGGGTAAAGGAAATCCGGGACTGTGGAAGTAGCGCTCCCTCTTGATGACTGGTCATCAGATTTGAGGTGGTCTCGCTGTCACTGTGCTTGGGGCAGGTGTAGTCCACAGCCCACTGCTCCATGGTTGACATCGCCTAAGCCATTTGTGGTTGGAGCTGGGGTTTCAAGATGGAGTCTGATGGGTTGCAGTGCACATTCCAATGCAACAGAGGGAAAACAAAAAATAGCCACCTACAATCACTATATCCATGGACGATCCCAGAGTGGAACATCCTGCCCGACACCATCAGATGTGCACCAACCTTGTCACTCTTCAGGTCACAGCTCGACAACTTGGACATGGATCATCTCACAAAACTTGGCCACATAAAAATCTAAATAACCTTCTTGCAACCCATGCAAGCGAAACCTGCACGAGATAGCCCAGCTGTTGGCGGTTGTGCAGTAGAAAACAGAAACAGAAGACAGAAGTGAGTGCAGATGCTGGTTTCCACCGAAGATGGACACAGGATGTTGGAGTAAATCAGCGGGACAGGCAGCGCCTCTGAAGAGAAGTAAATAAGTGATGTTTCGGGTCGAGAATCTTCATCAGACTGAGTGTCAGGGGAGAGGGGAACTAGAGCTGCGAAAAGGTAGAGAACAGATCAGAGATGGAACCGATGATGAAAGAGCCCATAATGGTTCATTGTTGGCTTTGGAGGATGTGATAATGAGAGGATATGAACAGTAAAACGAGCAGGATGACTAGGGTGGGGTAGGAACGGAGAGAGAGGGAATGCAAGTGTTACTTGAAATGAGAGAAATCAATATTTATAACACTGGGTTGCAAGCTGCCCAAGTGAAAAATGGGGTGCTGTTCCTCACTCTGACAGTGGAGGTGGCCCAGGGCAGAAAGGTCAGTATGGGAATGGGAATGGGAATTAGTATGTTTTGGGAATGGGAAGGGGATCGGGCCAGATTTTCTCCAGGTGCTCCAGTTTCCTCCCACACCACAAAGACGTAGAGGTTTGTAAATTAATTGGCTTCAGTAAAATGGTAAATTGTCCCTAGTGTTAGTGTATGGGGTGATCGCTGATCAGCGCGGACCCAGTGGGCTGAAAGGCCTGTTTCCGAGCTGTATCTCTAAAGTCTAAAATCTAAAGTCAAAAGATCCGTCCACTACTAACCTTCTGCTGTATCACACCTTATTGTCATTCTCAACAAATCCATTCATCTATTCAATGCATGCTGACAGTCTCATTCAAAGGTCGCCTTTGAATGAGAGGTACCCAGCCAAAATTGGCCCTTTATTTCAATTTTTATACCTGAAGAGAAGGAAGAGCTGGGGGACTTGTGGCCAACCAGTTTCAAAGTAGTCTGCACAGCCCCACCACTTTGCACACATCACCTCATGTGGACGAGAAGTAAGCAGCCAGTGAAAAATGATCATGTGCACAACGGCAACATACATTCTTCCCTTGACAGTTCTACAGTAATTCATGTCTTTAATCCCCCACAGGGCATTCACCTGTCCACCAGGATGTGCAGCAGGGATAAGGTGGCAACTCCCCCTCAGCGGAGGTCATTCACCCCCAGGGTGCACCATCACTGGGCTTAGGCATTAGCTGAGCTTGTCATGTTTTAGCAGCTCTGGTGATTTTGTACTGCTGTTTAGACACATCGCCTGCTGAACTGACATCATAATCTGCCTTTGCTCCATATATTTGATGAGTGTTCTGTGTTCCTGCTTTAATAGTGGCGCAGCTGGTAGAGCTGTTGCCTCACAGCGCCAGAGATCTAGGTTTGATCCTCACCTCGGGTCCTGTCTGTGTGGAGTTTGCGCGTTCTCCCGGTGGGTTTTCTCTGGTGTCCTCCCATATCCCAAAGATGTGCAGGTTTTTTGGTTAATTGGTAGTTGTAAATTGCCTCATGTGTGCAGAGTAATAATAATAATAATAATATATTCCTTTATTCGTTCCACACCGGGGAAATCTACAGTGTTACAGCAGCAAAGTGGATAGCAAGAGAGCAAGATATCATTCATTATAAATAAAAGATACATAAATTGTCATCAGTTTTCTGTGTGTTCTTAGCTGTTATTGTTGACTCGTATGCTGGGAGCAGTGCTGGTTGTGCAGTCTCACAGTAGCGGGAAGGAAGGACCTCCTATATCTCTCCTTCATGCACTTGGGATGAAGGAGTCTGTCACTGACGGAGCTACTCAGTGCAGTGACAGTGTCCTGCATGGGGTGGGAGTCGTTGTCCAGCAGCGATGTTAGCTTTGCCATCATCCTCCTCTCTCCCACCACCTGCACTGAGTCTAGGGGGCAACCCAGGACAGAGCTGGCCTTCCTGACCAGCTTGTCGAGTCTCTTCCCTTCCGCCGCTGAGAAGCTGCTGCTCCAGCAGATCACTCCATAGAAAATGGCTGATGCAACCACCGTGTTGTAGAAGGTCCTAAGGAGTGCCCCCTGCACTCCAAAGGACCTGAGTCTCCTTAGCAGATAAAGTCTGCTCTGGCCCTTTCTGTATAGCGCATCGGTATTTTCAGTCCAGTCCAGTTTATTGATGAGGTAGACACCCAGGTACTTATAAGAATCCACCCTCTCGATGTCCATTCCCTGGATGTTCACTGGTGTCGGGGGGACCTGGCTGCGCCTGCAGAAATCTACCACCATCTCCCTGGTTTTCCCCGCGTTGATCCGGAGGCAGTTCCGGAGGCAGTTCCGCTGGCACCAGTCCACAAACTCCTTGATCAGTTCTCTGTACGCCCTGTCCTCGTCGCCCGTGATGAGGCCAACGATGGCAGAGTCGTCAGAGAACTTCTGTAGATAGGAGTCTGCAGAGCTGTGCCTGAAGTCCGCAGTGTACAGGGTGAACAAGAATGGAGCTAGCACTGTTCCCTGCGGAACCCCAGTGCTGCAGACCACCCTGTCCGAGACCAGGTCCTTTGTCCTCACATACTGTGGTGATGTAGTCCAGAATCCAGGATGTGAGGTGGTGATCCACTCCTGTGCGCTCCAGCTTGCCCCCCAGAAGCCCCGGCTGGATGGTGTTGAATGCACTGGAGAAATCAAAGAACATGATTCTCACAGTGCTATCCGGCTTCTCCAGGTGTGAAAGAGCTCTGTTCCGTCGGTAGATGATGGCGTCCTCCACCCCGATGCGAGTCTGGTAGGCGAACTGCAGCGGATCCATTGATGGTCTCACCAGGGGGCGGAGATGGGCGAGGACCAGACGCTCCAGTGTCTTCATCAGGTGTGATGTCAGTGCCACTGGCCTGTAGCTGTTGAGTTCCTTCGGGTGATGCGTCTTTGGTACCGGTACCACGCAGGATGTGGAACTCTCCCCAGTTTCAGGCTCAGATTGAAGACATGCTCCACTATTCTGCACAGCTGGTCTGCACAAGACTTGAGGAGCCTCAAGCTGATACCGTCCGGACCAGCCGCCTTCCTTGCATTGATCTTCCTGAGCGCATTTCTCACCTGGTCTGTGGATAAAGACAGATTGGAGCACAGGGGCTGGGTGCTCAAGAGTGTGATCTCTAGACCTTCCACCATAACTCATGAGGGAAGATGAAAGGAAAGGATTAATAAAAAAGTGAAAGTAGAGAGTGAGAGTAGGTTGGCGAGAAATATAGCAACAGATAGAATTATAGAGTCATGCAGCATGGGGAAACTGGCCTTTCAGCACAACTTTCCCATGGTAACCAAGATGCTCCATCTACACTAGTCCCACCTGCCCACGTTTGGCCCATATTCCTCTAAGCCTTTCATATCTATGTACCTGTCCAAATATCTTTCAAATGTTGTCATAATACCTTCCTTAACTACCTCCTCTGGCAGCTTGCTCCACCCTCTGTGTGAAGTTTCCCCACAGTTTCCTATTAAATCTTTCCCTTTTCACCTTACATAGATTTGGTTCTGTATTCCTGTGCTCTGGATAAAATACTCTGTGTATTTACCTAATCTATTCCCCTCATGATCTTATAAACCTGTATAGGATCACCCCTTGTCCTCCTGCATTACTAAGAATAAAGTCCTAGTCTGCCCAACCTCTCCCTTTAGCTCAGGCCCTCAAGGCCTGGCAACATCCCCTGCACTCTTCCCAGCTCAACAACATCCTTCTGAAAGCAGTGTGACAGAAACTGTACACAATACTCAAATGTGACTTCACCAACGTCATGCACAACTGTAACATAACTATTCCAACCACTATACTCAATTCACTGATTGATGAAGGCCAATGTACCAAAATGTATTTTAAGAGCTTGTGTGCATAGACTGTTTCACAGGCCATTGAAAAGACAGCCAGAACAGATGCTGCAATAAGAGGATTGACCTGGGAGGAGAAATTAAGCAGACCAGGTCTGTGCTCTCTTGAGTTTAAAAGAATGACAGGCAATCTCATTGAAATATGCAAAGCCTTTGCTGGGTTCTCATGGTAGATGCAGTATCAATGCTTCCCCTGACTTTTCCCTGGAGTCTAGAGCTAGGAGTCAGTCTCAGGAAAGGGATCTGCCATTTAGAACAGAGTTAAGAAGACATTTCTCTGCCTGATGGATAGTGAATCTCGGATTCAGTAACCAAAGGGAATTTTGAAGGCTTTCACTGAGAAGTTTTAAGATTTTTGGATGATGAGGAAATTAAAGGATATTGGCCTAGTGCAAGGGAACAGTACTGAGTTAAAAATATCAAATTTGATTGTACCGTAAGTCTGAAACATCTTCCTGTTTTGATTTCCAATGTTTTTAATCACACAGATGCTATTGAGTCTTATTTTCCCTCTTAATCCATTACAACATTAATCACCTGCCGTTTTGCTGTTATCTTTTAAATGTATGTGAATGTGATTTGTTTCAATAAACTTTCTAACCATTTCACTCAAAAACAATGAAGGGGATACAATGTTTCCTGAACACTGTGCAGTCAAATATTACTCTTCAAGCAATTGGAAATTCAGTTTACATACACCCCTTCAATTTACAAAAAAAATACTATTGGTTCTTAAAATGTTTAAATGGTTCTGATGAATACATATTTATATTATTACCATGATGGGGTTTCTCAGGAATGACAACCAAAATTGGACACAATGTTAAGTTTATGCTATACAAAGTTTTTAAATGCAATTACAAAATGATTTGTAATTTTCAAATTGGCTTCTGGGCTGGTGCAAGAGTGATCTCTCATCAAGAAATCGCTAAAATATTACCTTTGACAGAAGCGATTTGAGTGTGTTGGCAGAGGAGGGGTAGGGACTGAATTATCTTTGACCTTCAAATCAGATCAATAGAACTGTCACAGACATCAGATGACATTTAGCTCTAAATCAATACATACAATATTTGAAATCGCAACATTCTTTACTCCTTTGTCATATTACTGCATATATCATTCTTCGCGACACAATTTCATCCTTCAAGTTAAAATAAAATCAAAGAGAGCTTATTCCCCTCTATTACCAGCCTACTGAGCTGCCCTTCCATAAGCTAAGGTACTGTCTGATTCCCCTCCATCTCATAAGACATAACAGCAGAATTAGGACATTTGGCCCATCGAGTCTGCTCCACCATTCAAACACGGCTGACCTATTTTCCCCTCTCAAGCCCATTCCTTTGTGAATTTCTTGAAAATATGGATTTCTTGTACAGAACCCTTAGCCATTGATTCATTGAATATCCAAAAGTAGATTAATTTGCATCCCAACATATACAGCAACCGGGTAAAAAATTGCTAAATTCAATACCGTCAAGATATTGTGGACTTTGGCTGTGGGACTGTTGCTCTACAATGGTGAGGACCATACTCTGCGCTCTGTATCTTTCCCTTCGCTCGACCTATCGTACTTGTGTTTGGTTTGATTGTATTTATGTGCAGTATTGTGATTGGATAGGATGTAAAATAAACACATGACAATAATAAACATAAATCTAAACCTGAATTAAATGCTATTCATGAAGAAGAGACCAATTCAACATTCCAATTCTAGGCAATGGCAAACATAGATTCCGAGCAAATATAAATGGTCCCACATAGATCGGGTAGATGCACAGAGTCTCTTGCCCAGAGGAGGTGAATCGAGGACCAGAGGACATAGGTTCAAGGTGAAGAGGAAAAGATTCAATAGGAATCTGAGAGGTAACTTTTTCACACAAAGGGTGGTGGGTATATGGAACAAGCTGCTAGAGGAGGTAGTTGAGGCTGGGACTATCTCAGCATTCAAGAAAGTTAGAGAGGTCCATGCATAGGACAAGTTTGGAGGGATATGCACCAAGAGCGGGCAGGTGGGACCGGTGTAGCTGGAACATGTTGGCCGGTGTGGGCAAGTTGGGCCAAAGAGCCTGTTTTTGCACTGTATCACTCTATGACTCCATGACAGAGCTAACCATATTTTGCCAGCAAAGCAATCTTACTTGCTGTAATTGGGTTCTATTTCTCCACACAGGTGCCTGGTATCGAGGTGTAAGTGATTGTTTACCAGAGTTATGCCAAAGCTGTATATGACATAATGAATTCTTCAAATAACAAAAACAGATCAAGCCGAATACATTCCAATGTAACCAGAAGAAAAATTAGTAACTGGACTGTACAAGTGTTTGGAAGACATCCAAGGGAATGTTCTGTGCTTGTAGACATTCATGTTGGTGTGTAAGTGGCGGGGATGTGGTAGAGAATGGTTCTATCTCAGCTTCCAGACAATGCCAGCATTTCAGTCCTAAAGTCAGATTTCAAAATGCCTGCCGATTATGCCCGTGTTTTTATTTTGAATAAATCGACTGGAATCTCCAGTACTCTGGAAATGTTCTATTTGTATTTTCTTGGACCCTCTGAGCTGACCCAGTAAGCCACTGTGTTTCATGGATAGGCTGTTAGCAAAGGTGGCAAAGGTCCATGCTAACTTCTCAGAGTAACGACGGAGGAGCAAGAAATGCTGTCTCTACCTGCAATGTTCACATTGCAAAAATGAATAATAGCAGTTACACTTGTCAGCCAATAACTCTGTTCATGTTAATGTAACTATGCTTCAGTTTCCTGACTGTACTGCAGCCTCAGTCAAAGCCAAAGAACTATACAATTTATTTCCACTTGTTATTTATTACTGTAATATTTTCAGTAATAAATCAACTTTTAGCAAACAGAGTAAGCAATGCTTCACAGCAGTAAAAAAAATCAAATATCATTTGTCATTAAAAATATCCAATAGGTCTCATTTGGTTGATAATAAAAGGGAATAAACTATTTTTTTTAAATGAACTCAGATGCTGATTAAACAGATTGTATCTATTTTTATTGTCAACACACTGTGGGTTGACAGGATTAACATATTTAAATACACATGGGATTTTTTTTTTTTTAAAGTTAATGGTTTCCATGAGGAGTCACAAATATGTCAAAAGATTAGAAAGATCAGAAAGCCTTCGACAAGGTCCCACATAGGAGATTAGTGGGCAAAATTAGAGCACATGGTATTGGGGGTAGGGTACTGACATGGATAGAAAATTGGTTGACAGACAGAAAGCAAAGAGTGGGGATAAATGGGTCCCTTTCGGAATGGCAGGCAGTGACCAGTGGGGTACCGCAAGGTTCGGTGCTGGGACCCCAGCTATTTACGATATACATTAATGACTTAGATGAAGGGATTAAAAGTACCATTAGCAAATTTGCAGATGATACTAAGCTGGGGGGTAGTGTGAATTGTGAGGAAGATGCAATAAGGCTGCAGGGTGACTTGGACAGGTTGTGTGAGTGGGCGGATACATGGCAGATGCAGTTTAATGTAGATAAGTGTGAGGTTATTCACTTTGGAAGTAAGAATAGAAAGGCAGATTATTATCTGAATGGTGTCAAGTTAGGAAGAGGGGATGTTCAACGAGATCTGGGTGTCCTAGTGCATCAGTCACTGAAAGGAAGCATGCAGGTACAGCAGGCAGTGAAGAAAGCCAATGGAATGTTGGCCTTCGTAACAAGAGGAGTTGAGTATAGGAGCAAAGAGGTCCTTCTACAGTTGTACCGGGTCCTGGTGAGACCGCACCTGGAGTACTGTGTGCAGTTTTGGTCTCCAAATTTGAGGAAGGATATTCGTGCTATTGAGGGCGTGCAGCGTAGGTTCACTAGGTTGATTCCCGGAATGGCGGGACTGTCGTATGTTGAAAGGCTGGAGCAATTAGGCTTGTATACACTGGAATTTAGAAGGATGAGGGGGGATCTTATTGAAACGTATAAGATAATTAGGGGATTGGACACATTAGAGGCAGGAAACATGTTCCCAATGTTGGGGGAGTCCAGAACAAGGGGCCACAGTTTAAGAATAAGGGGTAGGCCATTTAGAACGGAGATGAGGAAGAACTTTTTCAGTCAGAGAGTGATGAAGGTGTGGAATTCTGCCTCAGAAGGCAGTGGAGGCCAGTTCGTTGGATGCTTTCAAGAGAGAGCTGGATAGAGCTCTTAAGGATAGCGGAGTGAGGGGGTATGGGGAGAAGGCAGGAACGCGGTACTGATTGAGAGTGATCAGCCATGATCGCATTGAATGGCGGTACTGGCTCGAAGGGCTGAATGGCCTACTCCTGCACCTATTGTCTATTGTCTATTGTCTATTAGTGAGAAAATTCTAATCCACTTTAATATACTGCTAACAATCTTCATTTTGCTCCTTGTCAATTTTGGTAATTAAAATAAATGAGAACCAAATAATAATTTGATTTATAAACTCTTAAGTTAACAACTCAGAAATGTATATTTATCTATGTCTCTCTGCATGCACATCTAGTATAGCAATAAAGCTAATGCACATTGGAAAGAGCAGTTTACTATTAATTTCCAGATCTATATTTCGAGTTGTTTTCCAAAGACGGAACAAAAATATTAAAGATTTCCCATAAAGTGTTTGAATCGTACAAAAATTCTGGTTTTAAAAATGCTCAAACACAACCTTGGCACAAAACTAATGAATACAGGCCTGCAGTAGACCTGATATTGGGATCTGGGCCTCATTTTAATGTGGCTGATGGGCTAATGACAACTCTTAAGATAAAGACAGGAAAGCAAAAGTAAATGTGGAAGACAGTTCACACCAAGTTAGTTCAATATAGGAATTTTACTGGCGACAGTAAAAATGTGAATCAAATTATTATTATTTTTTTACTGTGTATGTGATCATGCGAAATGTGGTAATAAAGGTTACTGTACCACAGGCACTGATAATCGTGCGGGAATATTGGGAATATTGTGTGGTGATAATAGAAACTTGGTTCAAAGAGAACAGAACTGGGCATTATGTGTAAGAAGGAACTGCAGATGCTGGTTTAAACCGAAGATAGACACAAAAAGCTGGAGTAACTCAGCGGGACAGGCAGCATCTCTGGAGTGAAGGAATGGGCGACTTTTCAGGTCGAGACCCTTCACATTATGTGTTCTGTGACATTTGCAGGAAATATTAGGATGGGTGAAAGGAGGAGGGATAACAAATGATTTAAAAAAATTACTGTGCTGAAGAAAGATGGTGGTGCTTCAGTGACAAAGGCAGAATTTAGATAGAGCGAAGAAAGAGCCAAATTCCTAGCTCCCTGGAAATGGCAACACAATAGACAGAGTGGTAAAGAAGGCATATAGTATGCTTACCTTTATCGGCCAGGGCATTGAGTACAGGGGTAAGGAAGTCACGTTGCAGCTTTAAATTACTTTGGTTAGACGGTATTTGGAGTATTGACAATAGACAATAGACAATAGACAATAGGTGCAGGAGTAGGCCATTCAGCCCTTCGAGCCAGCACCGCCATTCAATGCGATCATGGCTGATCATTCTCAATCAGTACCCCGTTCCTGCCTTCTCCCCATACCCCCTCACTCCGCTATCCTTAAGAGCTCTATCCAGCTCTCTCTTGAAAGCATCCAACGAACTGGCCTCCACTGCCTTCTGAGGCAGAGAATTCCACACCTTTGCATCCTGTTCTGGTCACCCCATTACAGGAAGGATGTGCAGACTTTGGAGAGGGTGCAGAAGATGTTTCCCAGATGCTGCCTGGATTAGAGGCTATTAGCTATAAGGAGAAGTGGGACAAACTTGGATAGTTTTCCCTAGAACATTGAAGGTTGAAGGGAGGCCTGATGGAGGTATAACAATTGTGGGAGGCATAGATAGGGCAGACAATCTGAACCTTTTTTCCCCAGGGTGGAAGTGTCAAAGACTAGAGGGCATAACTTTAAAGTTGGAGGGTTAACGTTTAAAGGAGATATACGGGCCAGATTTTTTTTTACACAGAGTGGTGGATGCCTGGAACAGGAGTGATGATGGAGTCAGACCCATGGAAAGTATAGTTTCCAGGCTTTTCTGTGCAAGAGTCATGATGCATGGAGGTTTTTCATATTGAAGACAGATGGCAATCCCCAATGATCAATGTAAGGCTCAAGGTTTCATTTGATTGGTAACAATGATCAAGACTTGAGGGTGCAAGTTATGATTTCTAAGTTTGTGGAAGACACAAATTTGGCAGTATTAATAAATTGTAGAGAGGTTAATGATAAGCTGCAGCAGGATGCAAATAGGTTGATTGAACGCGTGAACAAATGGCCAACAAAGTTGAATGCAGAAAAAAATGAAGCAATGCATTTTGGTAGGAAGAAGGGTGAGAGGCAATATAAAGGATACTGTTCTGAAAGGGGTGCAGGACCAGATGAACCTGATCAATGGGTGCATGTTATTGAAAGTGAGAGGTTGAGTTGAGAAAGTGGTAATAAGGCAAACACAGTTCCAGACTTTAACAGAGGCATACAGAATAAAAGCAGGGAAAACATGCTGAACCTTTGTAAAACAGTGGCCCACCCTCAAATAAAAGGACATCAAAGTGTTAGAGCATAGTCAGAAAAGTTTTATGATAATAATTTCTGGGATGAGGGATTACAGTTATGAGAGCTGGGACTGTTCTATATGGAGAAAAGAGAGCTGAAAAAAATATGACAGGATGATACACACAGAAAGAAACTAAAAGGGAAGAGAATTATCACTGATCTGAGGAAATATCTATTTACAGAATTTATGGTTGGAACATGGACTGAATCACCCACAGTGGCAATGGAGACAGGTTCCACTGTAGCTTCTCAAAGGCAATTGGATAATTAAATATTGAAGAATAATTTGCATGGCTATGGACTAAAGGCAGAGATGGATCAAGAGAGAAGCTCTGTTGGAGTGCTGGCTTGGATACGATAGGCTGAATGTCCTTGCTGTAACCATTCCATGATTCTATCTTGATTCCTCTGGCTAAGTTGCCTACAACTAGGGATGAAGTGTCATTGAAGTTTTGAGTATTGACAAAGAGGGGAACAAATATCTTTACCCAGAGGTTGGTGAATCTTTGGCATCCACTACCTGTGTAGGCTCAATCACTGAGTATATTCAAACAGAGATAGTTATATCTTTGGATATTCAGGTAAGAGACGTGGGATAGCACAGAAAAGTGGGACACGTGTTATTTTTTGTGTTGAGGGACACTTGAGTCTCAAGTGAGGACACCCATTGCACGGGAAACATTATTGACTGTGGTGTACGGTAGGTCTAGGATACACTGGTGTATCAAGAGTCATACCTAGGTGCCTAAAAGTTAAGGTTTCTGTGTGGAAAGGAATGGTCAGCATCAGCAGAAGAAATAATTGGGTGAGCCAAGAACAAGATATAGTAGAAGTTTCATTAACTTGAAACAAATCTAACTGATACAGGCTCCAGAATTCCAGACAGCGAAGACAACTTCCCTTAAGTACTGCCCAAACAAATCCCACATTCAATGCTTCTGCCTGAGTAACTTGCACCATCTTAGCTTCACTATGAAAGGTCCTTTTAAGCTCTGGCTCGAAGGGCCGAATGGCCTACTCCTGCACCTATTTTCTAAGTTTCTATGAGACCTACCCTGTAAAAAAACATAAGACCAAACCTCGTGTGCATTAGGATCCTTGGCAATCTACTTTATTTCCACAATCAACAATTTCCTGGCATTGGTCTGGCATGTAATGCACTCCGACCTTTAGATTGCCAGGAATGCCTCCAAAGCACTCCTAGTATTGATCGCTGGTAGGTCAATTGGCAACTAAAAGTTGGCCCGAGTGTGCAGGTGAGTGGTAGAATTTGGGAGGAGAATAAAATGAGTTTAGTGTAAGAATATTTAGTGTAAGCAACAAGGCACATTCCTTGTATATGCATACTTGGCCAATAAACTTATTCATTCATTCATTCATTCATTCATTCATTCATTCATTCATTCATTCATTCAGATTAGTGTTGATAGTTGCTTGATAGCCAATGCAGACTCAATGGGCTGAAGGTCTTATTTATGTGCTTTTTGAGTCTCTGAATTGAAAACAAGTTGTACTCTGGAGCCAATATATATATATTTATAATATTATAATTGCAACTGCAGCATTGAACAATTCACTGGTAGGTGCGATGCTCATATTCAACCTGGTTGTCATCAAACAATGCAATGTTAAAGTGTTTTAGTTGACTTTGCATGTTCATTTTTACAGTACATTCCAGATAGCGTCTCTTACCTTGATAAGAACTCTTATATGGCCTGTAGCTTTCCATGACATGTAATACCAGAATGAGAGAGTGCATTTAGCACTTGATTCCTTCCATAATGAGCTCCTGAGATGGACCTTGTCACCCCTCAAACCTCTAGGAATAGCTTCAAGGTACAAAAAGTGACCTGCAAAGAGAACATTTTTTTTTTAAATTAAGAGGCCAACAGGCAATTTTTGGGCCGTAAAGTACTGGTTTAGCTTATTTTAGGGGGGAAAAAAACCCCTTACTGTAATTGCCTTCATCATTTGTGCCATATGTAGTCCTCTTCAAAAATGGAGAATTTGGTCAGAGGACGTTTGGAAAAGCAATAGGGTTGTTTTCATTTAGAGAGAAATTATAAAACATAACCTCACAGTTCTTGTGAAGGTACTGAAGCGAAATCTATATTGGGGCTGGGCATCAAATGCTGTTTTCTCCTTCAAAGTTACAGACACGGTGGCGCAGCGGTAGAGTTGCTGCCTTACAGCGAATGCAGCGCCAGAGACCCGGGTTCGATCCCGACTCCGGGTGCTGTCTGTACGGAGTTTGTACGTTCTCCCAGTGACCTGCGTGGGTTTTCTCCGAGATCTTCGGTTTCCTCCCACACTCCAAAGACGTACAGGTTTGTAGGTTAATTGACTGGGTAAATGTAAAAATTGTCCCTAGTGGGTGTAAGATAGTGTTAGTGTGCAGGGATCGCTGGTCGGTGCGGACCCGGTGGGCCGAAGGGCCTGTTTCTGCGCTGTATCTCTAAATCTAAAAAAAAAAATCATACTGCGGTCTGCCACATAAATGAAATCATTTGACTCACACCATAGCTGGCTTTTTATCCTACCTATGATTATTTATGAAGACCCAAATTGATTTTTAATCTCTCGCGTCTTGTTTTCACCTGCTTGTTCTGCTCTCACAACATCTCTCGTGTGCAACTCTATGCAGGACATTCCTGTGAGAAGCTGAGAAACATTACTGAGATCACTTGATGAGATGAAATATCTGCTCCATGTTGCCATTCCTCCAGCAACTCCTCTTTATATGGTAGATTGAATGTGACAAGTTCAGAGAGAGGCACTGAAAAGTGATGGGATTTGTAGGAAAGTGTGACTATGTCGATCATATCTGATGTGAACGAAGAGAATCATTAGTTACTCTCCATTATGCACCTCAAAATTCTAGTTAGCCTTAACATGAAGACCACATTAGGGGACCCAAGGGCAATCTCACGATGCTGAATGATGACATGTTCACCCCATTTCGGGGCAATTGAATGCCATTCAGAGCAAGATGTTTTTGTGTGCATGACTCGCCAGTTGCTATGGTGATGAAAGATGATCTGCTGCATTTGATGTTAGGCAACAGTCCAAAACGTTCAAGAACTCAACTTGCAAAGTGGAGCTGATTTGAGGAAAGTGTGCTACATCTCTCTACAGCATCGCCAATATCTCTCCTTTCCCCTGATTCTAGTCTGAAGAAGGGTCTTGACCCGAATGGTCACCCATTCCTTCTCTCCAGAGATGCTGCCTATCCCGCTGAGTAACTCCAGCATTTTATGTCTATCTGTAGACAAGGCCACTGTTTTGTGATCGGACCACCAAGCCGTTGCCTTACTGACCTTTCCATTGCCAGAGTGAGGCCACACACAAACTAAAGGAACAGCACCTCAGATTCTGTTTGGTTAACGGTTTGAACATTGAATTCTCCAATTTTAGGAAACTAATCCACAAACAACTAATCCCTCCCCTTCCAACCCCCCACCCTTTCTTCTTCACCTGGATTCTGTTCATGAAGTCTGCAGACAGTGGACATTGACAAATCCACACCTGACTCCTGAAGTGTGTTTCTGATCTGTCGGACAGGTGTTTGGGGATATTTCTAAACATTAAACATTAAACCTAAACATTATGCACACCCATTTCTTCCTGGCCGTTCCACCTATATTCCTTCCACTGGCTTCACAATTCTTATCTCCGCTATCCTGATCTCTTCATCACACACTTCATCACACACTTTCTGTCTTTTCATCTCTGGTCTTTGTCCAACCATTTGCCAACAAAACCCTCACCTACATCCACCTAACACATTTGCCAGACTTTGTCCCGCTCCCACCTGACTTCCAGCTTTCTCACCCCCACTACAATGAGTCTGCAGAAGGGTCCCAAGCTGAAACATTGCCTATCCGTATTCACTGGAGATGTGTGGCCCATTGAGTTACTTTGAGTCTATTTTGCCTAGAAATAGTCAGACGTCTTAACGTGATGACCAATATCACCTTTGGGTCAATTACAGTCAGAAATGATTTACTCTGCGAAAAATGTGATTTACTCTGGGAAAAAATCAAATTTGCACGAGAAGCACATATAAACCAGTCAGGCTCACAATCGGCTGAGTAATCTCCTTTTGTGTTCTAAATTTCAATGAATCTTTGTTTCCAGTGGTCTGTGGTTAGAGTGACAAGTTGAAAAACAGCGTGATTAAGATTTGTCATCCTCATTCATTTTCTGCACCTCTTCCACTTAGTTCTCCCGGTCATCTCATGGCTCAAAGGATAGTTAGGACACAAGGGGGAGTTCACAATTACTTGGCCCAAAGACAACAATGTCCAACAAACTGAATTTTTACTTTCCTGCAGCTTTCATTCTCAGACCCATTTTGGAGATGGGAATTAGAATTCGAGTTAGGAACTGTTGTTATTGTTGGGAACTGCAGTTGTTTATTTCCACCACTTATACAATGATAATACCTTACACGGTTATAGCTTGCAATCAGCAATAACAGACACTATTCCCTTCCCCCTCCCCCCCCCCCCCCCCCCCACCTATGGTCCATTATAACAAGAGTTTCCTGTACATTTCCCCCTTCATATTTCCACGTGGAATACCAGAAGGCCTTCCAGCTCACAGAGTAATCCTACTCCCCCATTAACCTTCCAGGTAATCTATTCTGCCTACAATTCTCAACAATTCTACCATTCACCCAAAAGAGAGGCAATTTACAATGGCCAATTAATCTGTGCAATTCCACAACTTTGAGATGCGAGAGTGAACTGTGGCACCTGGAGGAAATCCTGATTGACACTGGGAGAATGTGTAAACTCCGCACAGACAGCACGATGGTCAGGATAGAACCTGGATCGCTGGAGTTGAAAGTCAGCAGCCCTACTAGTTGTGTCATTGTGCTGGCCAACAAGTGAATCAGGAATACATTCGGTCAGACATTGCAAGCAGCATTACTTAAGGTGAAGTGATGGGAAATACAATAACTTTGTACCCTTACAGTTACCTTTCACTACAATATGTTCACTCATATTTGATGGATATATTATTTATCTTCTGCCACACATGGAGGAAGCTCCAACAGAAGGCTCCAGGAAGTCGGCAGGGAATCTCTGATGAATGCTCTGGCATGTTAAACTGGGGTAGTACAAACATAAACTAATCATCCTGCACATTCTGCCAAATGTTCCAGCAGGTGTCCAGCAGGGGGAACAGTAACAATCAGGGCCATTTATTGGCAAACATCACTCCAACTTTCCATTAATTTTATATTTTATTAAAGCAGATTTATGGAGTTAAGAGGATTAAAATTTACACTTTCATTGTGTGCCTCTCCCATCGGGCAAAAGGTATAGAAGTGTGAAGTGTGAAGTGTGAAAAAGCACACCTCCAGATTCAGGGACAGTTTCTTCCCAGCTCCTATCAGGCAATTGAATCGTCCAACCACAATTAGAGAGCAGTGCTGAATTACTATCTACCTCATTGGTGACCCTGGGACTATCTTTGATCGGACTTTGCTGACTTTACCTTGTACTAAAAGTTATTCCCTTATCATGTATCTACACACGGTAAATACACTCGGAGGTCACAACTAGGTGTGGTGGTGGTCAGCGAGGTCTTGACATCCCGGGCTTGGATGTGCGGGTTTGGCCTGACTCGGTGTGGAGTTTGGCAGAAATGCCGCGAGGAAAAGCTCAGTGGGTCAGAAAGAGAAACAGAGTTAATGATTCGAGTTGGCGACCGGCCGTCATTCCCAAATCACTTTAAGTCGGACGGTGGAGCATTGTGACTCCTTGTGTAAAGGTCGGAAAGTGGTTTCTAAAGTACAAGTGGGGATCTCTGCAGAGTATGGGAAGGAAATACATCGCGCCCTTGCATTGGGCGGCGATTGCAGTGTGAGCGAGTGTGGCCAGCGCCTGCTCCATGTGTATGGTGGAGCTGGAGACAACAAGGGCAGCTCTCTCGGTGGTTGGTGGCGCCGGATGCACACCATGTTCCTATGGGGACGGCATGGCCCCCTGCTGGCCGGCGCCTCCCTCTCTTGCGAGCCGGGCTCGCCCGCTTCGATCCCGGGCTCCACCGGCATGGTGTGCAGGTTTGCCGGGGAATCTGCCTTAGTCTGTGGGTTCTGGGGAGGGGAAAGGAATCGGGGGGTGCCCAGCGACTTCCCGCCCATCCAACCAACCAACCAAACATGGCCTCCAGGACTGCAGAGTCCGGCCTGGTTTGCCGGCTGCCGTGGGGAATTGAGCCAGATTGTCGATGGGGAACCTACGGTTGGTGTCGGGGAATGGCTCGGTTTCTGACTGTTTTATGTGGTTTGGATGAATTCCCACGGGTTTGGGCAGTTTGAGTGGATTGTGGTCCGCTGCGTGACTTAGAGGCACTGATTTAATGTTGCTCTCTCAGAGGGTGCGGCGTTGAATCAGTGCTTCCGGGTCACGCAGCGGGTTGCAGTCCACTTAGATTGCCTGAACCTGCGGGAATTCGTCTAGTCCACGGGGAATGGTCAGGGACTGGGTCATTCTTTGACGCTGGACGCGGGTTCCCCATTGACAGTCCGGTTTGATTCCTTGCGGCAGCCGGTGGACCAAGACGGACTCTGCTGTCTCGGAGGGCATGTTTGGTTGGTTGGTTGGGTGGGCGGGAAGTCGCCGGGTTTTTTATTCCTTTCCCCTTCCCAGGACTTACAGGCTGGGACAGCGTCCTTGGTAAACCTGCACACAATGCAGGTGGAGTTTGTGGTTGACGCGGGCGAGCCCGGCTCGCGGGAGAGGGAGGCGCCGGACATCGGGTGGAACAGGGTGGGCGGGCTGCCCTGATGGGAACATGGTGTGCAGCCGGCATTGTTGACACTGGGAGAGCTGCCCTTGGTGTCTCCAGTGCCATTGTACGTATGGAGCGGGCGTTGGCTGCACTCGCTCGCACTGCGGTCACCGCCCAATGCAGGGGCGTGATGTGTTTCTTGCCCATACTCTGCAGAAATCCCCGCGGCATTTCTGTTGAATTTTGCACCGAGTTGGCCCAAGCCTGTGCATTTGAACCCTGGATTTTGGGACCTCGCTGATTGTTGCTTCATTTTGTTGTGATTTCTGGGAGCCCCTAACAGAGGTTGCATAGCAACCCGCCTCCCGGCTCAAATGGACGCCATTGGTGGAACGGGGGCACGTGGCCGCCGGCTGGGTGAGGTCACGTGGGCCGTGGGCGGTGACGTCACCTTGTCCCGTATTTAAGGCCTCTTTATAACATATGCTATGGGCCCCGCACTAGCTTAATCCAGCCCTGCACTGAGCAAAGACTGATCAATACATTTAGAAACAAAAATCCACAAATATAATATAGGCATGTGGACTAGAGAGGGTTGTCGGAGAAGTGGGGCTGCTCAGTGAGTAATATGGATATCTACTCACAGAGATACAAGGAACTGCAGACAATCGAATCTTGTGCAAACACACACAGTGTTGTAGGTGCTCAGCGGGTCAGGCAGCATCTGTGGAGGTAATGGACAGACGAGGTTTTGGGTTGCAACCCGCTGGATTCTGACCCAAAGCGTTGCCTGTCTATTCCTTCCACGAATGCTGCCTGACCCACTGAATTCCTCTAGCAAAGTACTCTCAGAGAGAGAGTAATGAAGTAAGTAATATACATTAGTGTTCACCAAGGAAGAAGATACTGATAGAATTTTAACAAAGAAAGACGTACTAAAGTTTCCCGATGGGTTACAATTTGAAAAGAGGGGGTAGTAGAAAGAAATTGGAGTACCGACAGTGAATAAATCACCTGATTCAGATGGAATGCAATCATGGTTGCTGAGGGAAGCAAAGGAGGAAATTTGCAGAGGCCCAGGTTAAAAATGTTCAGATATTTATAGAAGAACAACTTCTCATATGTTGCTTGGGCAGCTTACAGCCCAATGGTATGATTTTGGATTTCTCTAATTTCAGGTAGCCCCGGCATTCCCTCTCTCGTTATCCCTCCCTCACCCAAGTCACGTAAGGTTCTCGTTTTCACCCAACAAACAGCTTACAATGGCCTGTTTCCTTTATCACCGTTACTTTTTTGCATATCTTTCATTCATTGTTCTTTATCTCTCCACATCACAATCTACATCTCTCGTTTCCCTTATCCCTAACCAGTCTGAAGAAGGGTCTCGACTCGAAACGCCACCCATTCCTTCCCTCCAGAGATGCCGCCTATCCTGCTGAGTTACTCCTGCTTTTTGTGTCTATCTTCAAATATTTATGGATTTAGTAGGTGCCTGAGGAACTGAAAAAAATACAGATGTGACAACTGCACATGCTGTGAATCTGAAACAACAAACAAAAATGCTGGAAATACTCAGCAAGTATGGTAGGAATTGCGAAGAGGCAAACCGTAATGTTCCAGGTTGAAAGATTATTGACCTGAAGTATTAGTTCTGTTCCTCTCACCACGAACATGTGCCTGTCTGACATGCTGCGTGTTTCCAGTATTTTCTGCTTTAATGTGAATATTACAGTCTTGGTCATTAAAAGAAGGAGACAACAACTAGTAGCTAGTAACTCCAGCCCAGTCAATTTAACTTGGGTATTGGGGAATATACCCCACTACCCCAAAGGGGTTGGACACGTTAGAGGCAGGAAGCATGTTCCCAATGTTGGGGGAGTCTAGAACCAGGGGCCACGGTTTACGAATAAGGTGTAGGCCATTTAGAATGGGTGGCACGGTAGCGCAGCGGTAGAGTTGCTGCTTTACAGCGAATGCAGCGCCGGAGACTCAGGTTCGATCCTGACTACGGGTGCTGCACTGTAAGGAGTTTGTACGTTCTCCCCGTGACCTGCGTGGGTTTTCTCCGAGATCTTCGGTTTCCTCCCACACTCCAAAGACGTACAGGTATGTAGGTTAATTGGCTGGGTAAATGTAAAAAATTGTCCCTAGTGGGTGTAGGATAGTGTTAATGTACGGGGATCACTGGGCGGCACGGACTTGGAGGGCCGAAAAGGCCTGTTTCCGGCTGTATATATATGATATGATATGATAGAACGGAGATGAGGAAAAACTTTTTCAGTCAGAGAGTTGTAAATCTGTGGAATTCACTGCCTCAGAAAGCAGTGGAGGCCAAACCTCTGAATGCATTCAAGAGAGAGCTAGATTGAGCTCTTAAGGATAGCGGAGTCAGGGGGTACGGGGAGAAGGCAGGAACGGGGTACTGATTGAGAATGATCAGCCATGATCACATTGAACGGTGGTGCTGGCTTGAAGGGCCGAATGGGCTACTCCTGCACCTATTGTCTATTCTCTATTGTCTATTCTGGAAACAATAATCAGAATGAGAAATAACACTCATTTGGACCAGTATGGGTTGATTAGAGGAAGGCAGCATAAGTTTGTAGAGACAGTACAGACCCATTGGGCCAAATAGTTTCCTTCTGTAGTGTAACTATTTTGTGATTCTCCTGAAAGAATACCGTATCTTGCTCTTGCAAAACTATTATCCATTCATTACTTTGTTCCATTTTTCATCATGTAAAGAGCACTTCACTGATCAATAGAAAATCAGTCAGTCATAAAGAACACATTCACTGCCCATTGAGTGATTCTTTTAATTAAGCTTTTGATAACTATGCAGTCCCTGAGAGCCACAGGTAGTAGCAGTCAATCTCACAATCACCATCTGGCATTGAAAATCGATTCATATAAAGGCCGAAATCACAGCCTGAAGCAGAGGCAATGCAGCGCTTTTAATGCACCATGGAATTGATAAGATTTTGTCAAAAGACCAGACACAGAGTAAACCATACACCTAACACAGAGAAAGGCACAGAATAGTAAAACCATTTTGGACCATGGAGGCTCGTCACCCACTGAAATGATCATACAAATTGTTGGCGATATTTTCAGTTAACTTGACTTTAATTAATTTAGGGCCCAGCGCTTTCAGTCACAAAATGCTGGAGTAACTCAGCAGGACAGGCAACATCTCTGGAGAGAAGGCATGGGTAATGTTTTGGGTCGAGACCCTTCTTCAGACCTCACCCATTCCTTCTCTACAGAGATGCTGCCTGTCCCGTTGAGTTACTCCAGCATTTTGTGTATACCTTCGATTTAAACCAGCATCTGCAGTTCTTTCCTACCCACAGTGCAGAAACAGTCTGTTCAGCCCACCGACCTCAAGCAATCCCCACAAACACTAATACTATCTTACACACACGGGACAATTTACATTCGTACCAAGTCAATTAACCTACAAACCTGTACTTCTTTGGAGTGTTGGAGGAAATGGAAGATCTCGGAGAAAACCCACGCAAGTCACAGGGAGAACGTACAAATTCCATACAGACAGTACCCGTAGTCAGGGTCAATCCTGGGTCTCTGGTGCTGCAAGGAGCAACTCTACCACTGTGCCACCGTGCCGCTGGAAGTGTAGTGAGATCACACCTGCATTCTCCAAACCTGCGTGTATGTGCGGGAACGGTGTGTATATTTTTACCAACTGCAATCTCGACAGCTTTCGTGAGATTTGGTCCGTTGTTGGTGATAAATATTATGTACCGGAGCAGTGATTGCTCTCATATGCGAAGTGCTACAAAGGAATGAACCAAGGAACCAAGGACACATGCTCACCTTTGAGTTGGAAGCAACAGAAGCTATCTGGAGCTCATTGCTAAGACAATAAGACACTCTTTCTAGTGACCATTAGAAATCAGTAGGGAGACCTGTAGTGTACAAAATCGTGAGAGAAATAGATCGTTTAAACACAGAGTCTCTTGCCTAGAGTAGGGGAATCGAGGACCAGAGAACATAGGTTTAAGGTGAGAGGGGAAAGATTTAATAAGAACCTGAGGGGTATCTTTTTTACACAAAGGGTGGTGGGTGTATGGAACGAGCTGCCAGAGGAGGCAATTGAGACAGGTACAATCGCAACCTTTAGGAAACATTTGGACAGGAACAAGGATAGAATAGGTTTAGAGGGATATGGGCCAAACGCAGGCAGGTCAAGTCAAGTCAAGTCAATTTTATTTGTATAGCACATTTAAAAACAACCCACGTTGACCAAAGTGCTGTACATCTGATTAGGTTCCAATGGAAAAAAAATGAAACATACAGTAGCATGCAAACAGTTCACAGCGCCTCCTCAATGAGCCTCAAACGCTAGGGAGTAGAAATAGGTTTTGAGCCTGGACTTAAAGGAGTCGATGGAGGGGGCAGTTCTGATGGGGAGAGGGATGCTGTTCCACAGTCTAGGAGCTGCAACCGCAAAAGCGCGGTCACCCCTGAGCTTAAGCCTAGACCGCGGGATAGTGAGTAGCCCCAAGTCGGCCGACCTGAGGGACCTGGAGTTAGAGAGGGGGGTTAGAAGATTTTTGATGTAGGGGGGGAGTGTCCATTTAGGGCTTTATACGTGAATAGGAGGAGCTTGAAGTTGATTCTGTACCGTACAGGGAGCCAGTGGAGAGAGGCCATAATCGGGGTGATGTGGTCCCTTTTACGGGTACCCGTCAGGAGTCTCGCTGCGGCGTTTTGGACCAGTTGCAGGCGGGACAGGGAAGATTGGCTGATCCCAGTGTATAGGGAGTTGCAGTAGTCTAGGCGGGAGGAAATGAAAGCGTGAATGATTTTTTCTGTGTCGTCGAATTGGAGGAAAGGTTTGATTTTAGCTATGGTTCGAAGTTGGAAGAAGCTGGCTTTTACCACAGCGTTGACTTGCTTATCAAATTTTAATGCAGAGTCAAATATCATGCCGAGGTTTTTGACATGCGGTTTGACTAGGCAGGATAGACTTCCAAGACTGCCTGTTATCAATTTGATGGAGTCGGGGGGGGGGGGGCCGAATAGGATGACCTCAGACTTGCTTTCATTTAATTGGAGGAAGTTCTGTGCCATCCAACATTTTATGTCCTCAAGGCAGTGTAAGAGGCTGTTTAAATTTGACTGGTTGTTGGGTTTCAGGGGGAGGTAAAGCTGAGTGTCATCGGCATAGCAGTGGAAAGAAATGCCGTGCCTTTGAATGATTTGGCCAAGGGGGAGCATGTATAGAGAGAAGGGAATGGGGCCTAGGATGGAGCCTTGTGGAACTCCGCAGGAGAGGCTAGCTGGAGCAGAGGAATAACTGCCTATGTTGATGGCGAAACTCCTATCTTTGAGGTACGAAGCGAACCAGCTCAGGGCAGTGCCATCACTGCCAACCGCGTACCGGAGACGGTCAATAAGGATGGTGTGGTCCACTGTATCGAACGCTGCGCTGAGGTCGAGAAGGAGCAGGATTGCACAGTCGCCGGTGTCGATGGCGAGAAGCAGGTCGTTGTGTACCTTCAACAAGGTAGACTCTGTGCTGTGGTGGGCTCTGAAACCTGACTGGAAACTTTCCAGGATGGTGTTTTGGTGCAGGTAGGGCACTAATTGGTTTAGAATTGCCTTTTCAAGGACTTTTGACAGGAATGGCAGTTTGGAAATGGGTCTGTAGTTGCTAGGCAAGGTGGGGTCTAGGTTAGGTTTTTTCAGTAGGGGCGGACCACCGCGTGCTTGAAACTGGTTGGAACAGTGCCAGTGGCCAGAGAACTGTTGATAATAGAGAGGATGCTGGGACCGGCTATTGCAATGACATCCTTCAGAAGGGCAGTGGGGGCAGGATCAAGAGGGCAGGTTGCAGGTTTCATCGCGGAGACAAGCTTTGCAAGGGAGGATAGAGTGACGGGTTGGAAGCAGTCCAATTTAGATGAACAGACTAGTGAGACAGCTAGGTCACGGGTGGGAGGGGAAATGTTCATTCTAATGTTCTCAACTTTGTTGGTGAAAAATTTAGCGAATTCTTCGCACTTAGCAGGGGACCTAACTAAGCTGGTACTAGGGGCGGGACATATGACAGAGGTAATTGTTCTAAATAGGTCCTTGGAGTTATGAGAGTTTTTGGAAATAAGGTCGGAGAAGTATTGTGCTCTAGCAGACTTTACTGCTTCCTGGTATTTGAGAAGATTGTTTCTCAGAATTTCGAAGGAAATTTGAAGCTTGTCACATTTCCACCTCCTTTCTGATTTTCTGCACTCCCTTCTTAGGGCTTTGGTGGAGTCATTGAGCCACGGCCGACCTTTGGGCTTAGGCTTTTTCATTTTAAGGGGAGCGATAGAATCCAGGATGGAAGAGCAAGTGATATTAAATAAAGAGGCGAGATCCCCAGTGCTGAGATGGGGGGAGAGGCCTCAATAGTGCAGATGTTGGGGGCAGCTGTGAGAGCCTCGGAGAATTTACTGGCAGTCAATGAATTTATGTCGCGGGAGTAGCGAACAGGGAGATGAGATTTTGCGGGAGATAAAGGCAGAGATGCGTCAAAAATGATAGCGCTGTGGTCCGATAGACAGGCTTCAGTAGTTTCAATGTTGTTGATTGGGAATTCGGACGATAACACTAGGTCGAGAGTATGGCCTAACTTGTGAGTGGGTCCCGTGGTGTGAAGAGTCAGATTGAAGGACTCAACCAGGTGCATAAATTCACTCACAAGAGGCTTAGTGGGACAGCAAACATGAATATTAAAGTCACCAAGAATCATGATCCGGTCAAATTTGGGCAAAATGCTAGAAATCAGATCAGCAAATTGGGTGATGAAGTCCTTATGCATTTTTGGTGGGCGATACACAAGAACAATTAAGAGGGGATAGGCTAGGCCTACTTTAATTAGTTGCAACTCGAAACTGGAGAAATGATCAGCGTTCAGGAGGCGGCAGTTGAAATGTTTCTTAAACACAGTGGCTAAGCCCCCACCGCATCCGGAGAGCCTAGGCGAGGTGAAGAAGTTACAGTTATCAGGACAGAGTTCCACGAGTGGAGCAAGCTCACCAGGGTTAAGCCAGGATTCTGTGAGCAGTAAGAAGTCCAATCCACGGGTGATGAAGAAGTCGTTGAGGATGAAGGTCTTGTTCTGTAGGGATCTTGCGTTGATCAGGGCCACTTTAGCAGGGACAGCAGGGACAGCAGGTGAGCTTCGGTCTGGTAGCGGCTCCCACGCCAGCGGGCGGAGGTTCAGGGAGACCACGCTGCTGCGCTTCACAGATGGCCTTGCTGGGAGCCCACGGGCCGGCAGTCCAGGGACCGGGATGATCGGTCGAAGAGCGGCATACCTGAGCTCGAGGGAGCGCCGGTGGATGGAGCTGTAAGGTCGACCAGGTCCGACTTCGCAGCGCTGGGCGAGGTAGGCCGCTGTTGGATGAGCGCGGGCGAGGTTTTTTAAATTTTTGAATGTTACCGCGCGTTTACCCCGCCTCCTAGCGCGGTGCGTGCGGCGGTGGATGTAAGGCTGGGCCCGCACATCTACCGGGAGTTGATCGAGGAGCGATCGCTGGAAGAAACTTTGTCCGGGACCTGGACTGAAGAAGTCGACGACGGAGGGTCGGATCAACAGGAGGGTTCGGCGGTCGTAAACCAAAGTGGCTCGAAGAACACTACGATCTCCAGGTGAGCGACGACAGGCAGCCAAACACAACGGCGCGGCCATCTTAAGATGGGACAAGGTGGGACAAGTGTAGATGGGACACGTTGGTTGTTGTGGGCAAGTCGGGCCGAAGGGCCTGTTTCCATGCTGTATGACTCTATGGCTTCAGCAAATCCATAGAGTTCCCCGATATCAATGTGATTCAAGAAAAAATGGAGAAGCAGAAATCATAACTCTGCTTCACTGAATGATCAATTATAGGGACAAGTTGCCAAAGCCTTAATTGGAGCCTTCGGCTGCCAGGCTGTTTTTGGCAAATGATAGTAAATTTACATGGAGAAAAATGATCAAACTGACTGCAGCCTAAAAGCAAATTGCGTTAAATAGATCATTTTTTTTAAAAAGCTGGTATTCCTAGTACTCAATGTAAAGCCCATTGCTGCATTCAGCAGCAAGTTACTGAAGCCTATCCCTTGTGCTGTGCTGGTGGGCACTCGGTTTTCATAAAGAATTAGAATAGTAGTCGCTTGCTTTTACATTGAACGCACAATCTACTCTCTTCTGTACTCAGAGTTGATCACATTTGCTCAAGAAGCCTCTTCAAAGCATTTAAAATCAAATGTTTGGAAGGAACTTTTCAATCAACATTTTTGCTTTGTTTGTCAGCTGCAAAATATTTGCCCCCTCTCTGCACAGAAAACACTGCTTACCAAAGTTCAGATGTCTTGTACATAACCCAGAATTAGTAAACATCAAATTATGACAGGATTAATGACAGAGATTAACCGGCTATATCCTAAACTAAGTACAGCTAAGTACAACTTTGCAACAGTGTTCTGTGGCCACTTGTAAGACAAGACCATGGAGAAACATCATTCTGTAGTTTAAGCAGCCAAGGTCTGGGTGTTCAAACATCATTTAATGTCAATAACATTTACTAACTTGCATCTGAGACAAAGCATCTGTTTTGCATTGGTAGTAAATGCTCCAGCACATCCTAATTATCACATAGAAAGATTTTTTTTTTAAACTGTTTATATCTCTCATAATAACTACATACAAGCTTTAATTGCATTCAAAATAACATCTGCAAAACGCTGTAATATCCTGTTGCTAGCTGTCCATTTGTTAGCATTTATGGCAGAGGTGAAGGAGACATAAAGCCATTGATAGAATTTAGTGGGCTGAGCAGCATCTATGGAGGGAATTTAGGCAAATTTAGTGGTTGAGCAGCATCTGTGGAGGGAAGTGGACAGTCAACATTTCAGGCTGAGACCCTTAATCTGGGCTGGAAAAATCATACCTAGGTGTGATTCCCGAAGATATCCTTACGTTTGGTCCTTAACTGGCCTCGTCCATCACCAAATATCAAATTGCAACTAACTTTATAGGGTATAGTTACGTGATTTTGATTTTTTAATTGTCAAGATCCGATATCACAGGGTGTACATACTTAAATATTCAAAGGAACATTGTCATGATTGTGCCAAATAAAGACAAAGGTAATGGCGGCACGGTGGCGCAGCGGTAGAGTTGCTGCCTTACAGCGCCAAAGACCCGGGTTCGATTCTGACTCCAGGTGCTGTCTGTATGGAGTTAGTACCTTCTCCCCGTAACCTGCGTGGGTTTTCTCCGGGAGCTCCTGATTCCTCCCACACTCCAAAGATGTACGGGTTTGTGGGTTAATTGGCTTGGTAAAAGTTATCCCGTGTGTGTGTAGGATAGTGTTAATGTGCATGGATCACTGGTCGACACAGACTTGGTGGGCCAAAGGGCCTGTTTTCAAGGGCCTATTTAAACTAAACTAAACTGAACAACCAACACCGGTTGTTAATGCTAAATGCTCTATATTGTCACTGGCATGCTGTATTCTGTATTCAAAATTAATTCCATTGACTACAATTGATTTCAGTGCAATTAATTCTGGAGACAGGAGTACAATGCAATGGCATAACTATATATTGTACACTGAGTTGCCAAATGGGGATGAATTTCTCATCAAAAAAGATTTTGGTATAAATTGCGTTATAACATCAAACATTTGTCAAATAAACACAAAATATTTGCCAATCATACTGACTAATATCACAGTTCACATATTTCATTCATTCCTATAATATATGTATTATAGTTATGAAGCTATTGATTTACCATTTTCATTTCCGAGGCTCCGATCGTTGGCAGGCCGTTGACTTTTAAATGAACCGCGACCCAAAATCCAGTCAAAGTTATCTGCCAGGGAATTTTTCCAGCCACATTGTCCATGCTCAAAAGTGCAGGATGTCCCGCAGTCTTTCTCATCTGTGTTATCACCACAGTCATCCAGAAAATCACAACTCTGCTCTGCGTGGTAACATTTTCCATTCTGGCATCCCAAATAATTGGGCGGGCAGAATCCTGCAAAAAGAAGCATACCAATGAATAATTTAAATGGGTCACACAGGGATCACTGTAGCGGGTGTTATACTTGGCTTGTGGAGCATTCAGTGGAGGTTAGTCCACTGATCATTTATTTTTTTTGCCTTTCCTCTACTCAAAGCTGTCACTAGAGGGGACTCTCTGAAGGGAAGTTCTTATTTGCAGCATTATCTTTAAAATTTGTTGTCACAGAATTTTCTTCATTGTGTTAGTTGCTATTTAAAAATGTAAAATCTTATGTATTTGCCTTAAAATGGACAGCAATAGCAATAAGCTCTTCTTGTTAGCCACATCCACCTTATAGGTATCCGTTAAAGTTGTCTGATCTTCCACTCTACCACTCTATGAATAAGTTGGGTGAGCTGAGGTTCTGTTTGAAGCTCTTAATACCTTCAGTTAACATTGCCAGCCACTGTAATTATGGATTAAAACCAAATTAACCTGATCCATCCCTCAAGGAAAGTGCCAACAATTTCCAGCAGGCATCAATAATTACTGATCACATGTAAGGCTCTCGATTGTCTAATGTTTTTAGCCTTGACCAATCTGGATTAATCTGTTGGCATCCAGGCTGAAATGAATGAACACAACTTATATTGTGTATAAAATTTGCAAATCTTTTCATGTGTTATGTACCCCTAGAAAGTAGTTTTTAGGATTCCATTGAAGTTTCTTCACCTGAAGTTTGAAGGGGAGAGGAGAACTCATAGCTTCTTGCACAATCAGTCATCATGGATTCCCATGGTAGTTGTTCCACAGGGATCTGTGCTGGACCTCAGGTGTTTGTGATATGTATAAATATCTTGGACGTAAATTTGCAGATGATACCAAGATTGCCTAGGTCGTGGACTGCAAAGAAGGATGTCAAGGCATACAGCGGGATAAAGATTAGCTATAGAAATGGGCAGAGAAATGGCAGATGGAGTTTAATCCAAGCAAGTGTGAGGTGTTCCACTTTGGGTGGTCAAATGTATGCAGCAAATATACAATGAATGGCATGAACTCTTAGCAGCATTGAAGTACAGAGGAATCGTGGGGTCCAAATTCATAACTCCCTGAAAGTGGCAACACGAGTAGATAGAGTGGTGAAGAAGCCATATGGAATGCTTGCTTTCATAGGTTGGGGCATAGAGTATAAGAGTGAGGAAGTCACGGTGTAGTTTGATAGGACTTTGGTTAGGCAACAATTAGAATGTTGCATGCAGTTCTGGTCACCACGTTACGTGAAGTATGTGGAGGATTTGGAAAGGATGGAGAGGAGATTTCCCAGATTATCCTGGGTTATGGGGTATTAACTACAGGGAGAGTTTGGATACACAGATTGTTTTCTTTGGAACACTGGAGGTTGCAGGGAGACCTGAGAGAAATAGAAAAAATGATCAGAAGCCTAGATAAGGTAGACAGTCAGAACCATTCCCCTAGGATGGAAAGATCATATGCTAGAGGGCACAGCTTTAATGTGAGAGAGGCAAAGTTTAAAGGATATGTCAGAAAACAACTGCAGATGTTGGTACAAATCGAAGGTATTTATTCACAAAATGCTGGAGTAACTCAGCAGGTCAGGCAGCATCTCAGGAGAGAAGGAATGGGTGACGTTTTGGGTCGAGACCCTTCTTCAGACTGAAGAAGGGTCTCGAGAAGTTCTTCAGTCTGAAGAAGGGTCTCGACTCGAAACGTCACCCATTCCTTCTATCCTGAGATGCTGCCTGACCGGCTGAGTCACTCCAGCATTTTGTGAATAAATAAGTTTAAAGGATATGTGCGGGGCAATCTTTTTACTGAATGGGTGGTGAGTGCCTGGAGCGTGCCGCAAGGTTTGTGGTTGAGGCAGTTAAGGTAGTGGCATTTAAGAGGCTTTTGGACAGGCATATGGATATGCAGGGAATGGAGGTATACGGATTAAGTGCAGGTAGATAAGAGATATTCTTGGATTCATATTCAGCATGGATTTTGTGGGTTGAAGAGCCTGATCTTGTGCTGTACTGTTCTATTCATATACATTTTAATCACACTCACTTGAGATGTCAAGAGTTAAGAGTGTTTAATTACATATCTGCCTACAATGGAACAACTAAATTCTTATTTGCTGTAGCATAACTGGCCTGTAAACACAGTACTCATAGATAACATATAATAAACAAAAATACCAATAACTTAATAACCGCAATACTCGTGCACAAAAGCCCAAAGTCGTTAGCGCTTGGATGGATGAAATAAAAGCATTTTTTTCCTAGATTTAAGCTTTCAACCTGCAGAAGTGAAACCTTGAAATCTCTCAATGCCTCAAGGCATCTTTATGTTCCTGAAAATCCCCACAAATCCTCAGTTACACAGATGTATTAGTTGAAATTCCCAGCACTAGATCGAATGTCAGGCTCCTTGATAATACTTCTCTTCCTTCAGCAATTGCTAAGGTTGTTTCCCTCAAGGTTATGTACAGTTTAAAATGAAAATTAAAGATCATTTCTGAACATTCTTGAATATTTCAATGTATGGAACTGTTCAAAGACATTTTTTTCATCATCAGTAGCCGACTAATTACAGGAAAGTATTTGGCTTTTCCATTTTCCACTTCCTCTTTGGATTTATGTATCAGTGGATATGTATTAAAAAAAAACAGGCATATCTGATCTTTGATGCAAAACTTTATTAAAAAGTTAGTCTGGCATTATTTTGCCATTTCTGCGTTTACATGTAGAAAGAGATTTACAGGGAAATTGAGGAGACAAAATTAGTCCATAGAATGTAGACACAAAATGCTGGAATAACTCAACGGGACAGGCAGCATTTCTGGAGAGAAGGAATGGGTGACATTTCGGTTCGAGACCCTAGTCTGAAGAGGGGTCTTGACCCGAAACATCACCCATTCCTTCTCTCCAGAGATGCTGCCTGTCCTGCTGAGTTACTCCAGCATTTTGTGTCTACCTTCAATTTAAACCAGCATCTGCAGTTCTTTCTTACACATTTAGTCCATAGATTATTTGAAATGGAGGATGAAGATATTAACTGTAACTTAATGTTGGGGAAGATAGCACCAACCTGGGTAACATTGTGGCAGGGCAGGCGATGCTGCCTCCTCTCAACTCTAGGGACACAGGTTCAATGGACAATAGACAATAGGTGCAGGAGTAGGCCATTTGGCTCTTCGAGCCAGCACCTCCATTCAATGTGATCATGGCTGATCATTCTCAATCAGTACCCCGTTCCTGCCTTCTCCCCATACCCCCTGACTCAGCTATCCTTAAGAACTCTATCTAGCTCTCTCTTGAATGCATTCAGAGAATTGGCCTCCACTGCCTTCTGAGGCAGAGAATTCCACAGATTCACAATTCTCTGACCGAAAAAGTTTTTCCTCATTTCCGTTCTAAGTGGCCTACCCCTTATTCTTAAACTGTGGCCCCTTGTTCTGGACTCCCCCAAAATTGGGAACATGTTTCCCGCCTCTAACTTGTCCAACCCCTTAATAATCTTATACGTTTCGATATCCTTCTCATCCTTCTAAATTCCAGTGTATACAAGCCTAGTCGCTTCAGTCTTTCAATCTCCTATCACCCGAACTGTTTGCATGGAATCGCATATTTGATCTCTTTAAAGTCATAAGAAGATATGAAGGGTTTTACAAAAAACCTCTGTAATTTTCTTGACCACATCTGCATGACTGGTCTCTGAGTGGTTTTCTGACATTGTCCAGTATCCTACTCTTATAATTTAAGTATGAGCCCAAGATTTTTGCATAAACTTAGAGTTGTTTTTAATTATTAAAAATAGTATATATAAAAAATGCTCCTAGAAAATTGGCAACCGATTCCTCTATGAATTTGGATTCAATGGCTATGTTGGTAGTTTAGATTGTCTTAAGTTTAATTGTCTATTCGAACTCCCCCATTTGGGAGTTGTGTTTTGATATATATTCCAATGTTGATTTTAAATGTATATACCTGAATAAGTCAAGATGTTCTTCGGATGTTCCATAGAAAGCATTTTATCAAGATTGGTTTGGGAAAAGCTCCATACGTGACCGCAAGAAATTGCAGCGAATTGTGGACACAACCCAGACCATCACACAAACCAACCTCCCTTCCATTGATTCCATTTATATCTCACGCTGCCTCAGCAACGCCAGCAGCATAATCAAGGACAAGTCGCACCCTGGCCACTCCCTCTTCTCCCCTCTCCCACTGTGCAAAAGGTACAGAAGTGTGAAAACGCACACCTCTAGATTCAGGAACGATTTCTTCCCAGCTGTTATCAGGCAACTGAATCATCCTACCACAACTGGAGAGCAGCCTTGAACTACTATCTACCTCATTGGTGACCCTCAGACTATCTTTGCACTAATCCTGCACTAAACATTATTCTCTTATCATGTATCTATATACTGTAAATGGCCCGATTGTAATCATGTATTGTCTTTCCTCTGACTGGTTAACACGCAACAAAAGCTTTTCACTGTACCTCGGTACACGTGACAATAAACTAAACTGAACGGTACATCTAAATAGAATCTCCCATCTTCTATGCCTTACAAGCGTTAAAGCTGTTGTGTGACCACTTTCCCTGGATAACCTTAAATGATTGTGCCAAACACAATCAATACTTTCATCAGAACATTTTACTGTTGTACTATTTCATTTTACTTTAGGTTAACAAATCATCTTGAACTAATAAAATCTGTAAATGTCCCTTCTCTCTTATTCCCAACCATGGATCAATAATTATTCAACTCTTCCTTAGAATCTTTGTTATGAGGAATAAGAATTCAATAGTGAGAAGGGAATTTGGATTTCTTTTTTTCACCTTTTAGTCTGATAGTCTTATAGTTGTGAACAACAAGGACACAATTCACAATGAAGTATGTCTTACCAACATGTTTTTTACAAAAAGTCACTTGTCAACAGAATAAAATGTTGAGCAAAATACAAAGTGTTGTAGGAACTCAGCAGGTCAGGCAGCACCTGTGGAGGAAATGAATGGGCGATGGTTTGGGGTCAGGACCCTTCTTCTGAAGAAAGTCTGAAAAATCCCGACTTGAAATGTCACCTGCCATTTCCTCCGCAGATGCTGCCTGAAACCTTAATTTGATCCAACACTTTGTGCTTTGCCCCAGATTCCATTATTTGCAATTCTTTGCCTGTGCTGAATTAATGTTGCTATTTGGCTAAGAACTGCAAATGGATTAATCTTGGGCAGCATGGATGAGTTGGGACAAAGGACTCTATAAATATCTAAACTTTATCATCCATAGCCTAACCAATTCCAGCTTCCAGTTGATTTTTATTTATTAAGAATTAATTGGACCTGATGTTAAAGCAAGTCAGAGACGAAACTATTGAAAGGTCAGACTTAAATGTCTTCATGTCATAAATACTGCAACTGAAAGAAATATGTCTCTATCCAACAATGACTATTGAAAATTTCAATCCAATTTACCCTTTATGTTTTGGATTCCATGAATTTAAATGATATTTTAAATTCTCCAAAGACAAGTTTGCATTATCCCAATTTCTACAATTCTAAAACTCCCCAAAGACTTGCAACCATTCAGAATACAATGGTTCAGGAGTACTATGGTTAAACTTTAGTCGTTTTGCTGATTTTGGAATTTATTAAGCTGAATATTCTTATGGCATAACTAAATCATATTAAAATTAATTTATTTGAAGGGTTTTAATTTCCCATAGGTTTAATCCCAATGAACATCCCTCAAAACGTTAATGATATCTATTCTCCTTTACCACCATTGTGTAATTTTACCACCAAAGTTATGGCCGACAAAAAGTAATCACTCAGATTTCATCCCAGGGATTTATAATCACATCTATCATATTAAGCATATTAAAAGTCGTGTTCAAATATGCTTCCTGATATGTAACATTTTATAATATCGTTCTTGTTGAGATGCTCAAAGGGAAACAATGACACTTATTGGCCCAAGGTAGCTGAGATTCCTTTGCTGCATTGTTAATTTTGCCTGCAAACCATTCACTCATCCCTTTTATATTTTGATGCTTTCCTCTTCCATTTTCATTCCTGCCAACTAAATCCTCTGCCTTTTCATGACCTAGGCCTTGTTCCCACATTTAAAGGTGCAAGGACCACAATGGCGCTGCGGTAGAGTTGCTGCCTTACGGCGCCAGAGACCCAGGTTCAATGCTGACCACAGGTGCTGTCTGTACGGACTTTGTACGTTCTTCCTGTGACCATGTGGGTGAACGTCCTTGGAATGTTCAATTTTTTCTCCGCTCACCTTAATTCTCTGCTTTCCGTTTATAGACTCTCCCGCTATGAGGAAAAGAACTGTGGCTCTTCCCCTCATGATTTTATAAACCTCTATAAGTTTACTCCTCAGCCCCCTGTGCTCCTTGGAAAGAAGACCCAGCCTGTCCAGTCACTCTTTTGAACTCAACCACACCAGGACGATACACATACAGATACACATAAATCTTTTTGCACCCTTTCCAGTTTATTGACATCCTTTATATAGCAGGAGGACCAGACTGTACTCAGTGCTCCAAATGTGGCCTTACCAATGTCTTAAACAGCTGTAACATGACATCCCAATTCCTGTACTGTAAACCCAGAACAATAAAGGCAAGCATATCAAACGCCTCTTTCACTACTCTGTCATACCAAAATGCAACACCTCACATTTTTTTAATTAAACTTCTTGGCCCATTGGCTCAGTTGATCAAGATTTCTCTGTAATCTTGGATGAGCTATTTCACTATGCCACCAATTTTTGTGTCATCCGTAAACTTGCTAACCATGCCACCTCCATTCACATCCAAATTGTTAATATAAATATAAATTGTCAATATTAATAACCATATAACCATATAACCATATAACAATTACAGCACGGAAACAGGCCCGTTCGGCCCTACCAGTCCACGCCGACCACTTTCTCTGACCTAGTCTCATCTACCTGCTCTCAGACCATAACCCTCCAATCCCCTCCCATCCATATACCTATCCAATTTACTCTTAAATAATAAAATCGAGCCTGCCTTCACCACTTCCACCGGAAGCTCATTCCATACAGCCACCACCCTCTGAGTAAAGAAGTTACCCTTCATGTTACCCCTAAACCTTTGTCCCTTAATTCTGAAGTTATGTCCCCTTGTTGGAATCTTCCCCACTCTCAAAGGAAAAAGCCTACCCACGTCAACTCTGTCCGTCCCTCTCAAAATTTTAAAAACCTCTATCAAGTCCCCCCTTAACCTTCTACGCTCCAAAGAATAAAGACCCAACCTGTTCAACCTCTCTCTGTAGCTTAAGTGTTGAAATCCAGGCAACATTCTAGTAAATCTCCTCTGTACCCTCTCCATTTTGTCGACATCCTTCCTATAATTTGGCGACCGGAACTGCACGCCATACTCCAGATTCGGCCTCACCAATGCCCTGTACAATTTTAACATTACATCCCAACTTCTATATTCGATGCTCTGATTTATAAAGGCAAGCATACCAAACGCCTTCTTCACCACCCTATCCACATGACATTCCAACTTCAGGGAACAATGCACAGTTATTCCCAGATCCCTCTGTTCCACTGCATTCCTCAATTCGCTACCATTTGCCCTGTACGTCCTATTTTGATTTGTCCTACCAAAATGCAGCACCTCACACTTATCAGCATTAAACTCCATCTGCCATCTTTCAGCCCACCCTTCCAAAAGGCCCAAGTCTCTCTGTAGACTTTGAAAATCTACTTCAATATTAACTACACCACCTATCTTAGTATCATCTGCATACTTACTAATCCAATAACGAATAACAGTGGACCCTGCACTGATCCCTTTAGCACACCACTTGTTCAAGGCCTCCAGTCTGAAAAACAAATCTCTACCGCCACCCTCTATCTCATACCTTCAAGCCCACTTTGTGTCTAATTGGCTAGCTCGCCCTGTATCAAATGTCTCCTAAGTTACCAAACAAATCCACCATGTGATACCTTGTTAAAGGACTTGCTAAAGTCCATGTTTTTGGTCACCAAATAACGCAATCAAATTTGTGAGATACATTTTCCATGCACAAATTGCCAAATATTCATAATCAGTCCTTGCCTTTCTAAATGTATGTATTTCCTCTCCCTCAATTTACTTTCCAATAACTTACCCATCACTGTTGATAGACTTGCAGAGTATTCCACAGAATGGGAGAGGAGGTGCTTGATGAGATGGTAGGTGGTTAATTTATGGGGTTGTGCGTTGCTTCCATTTAAGCTTGCTTCTGGGTGCTCCTGACCATTGACTTTTGTTGTGAATTAAGTGGACCTGCCATTAATTGGGTAACAGAGGTCATGTATTCTGTGCCAGGTGGTCATCTTCCTTATGTATAGAAATGTACAAATAGGAGGAGGATATTTAGCTCCTCAAGTCTGTCCCACCAAATAATGTGATCATTGCTGATCTGCAATTTAACTTCATAAACCTAGATTTTCATCATATTGTTTAAGGCCCTTTGGTAAGCAAAAACCTCACAGTCTTAGATTTTGCAATGTGGATTAACATCAGTTGTCTTTTGTAGAAGAGAGTTCCAAACTCTTGAAAGGTCTGACATAAGTTTTGGACTATATCTTTATGTCATGGATAGCCACAACCAGTAAAAACACCAGTAGAAACATGATAGCCAAAATGTTTTAGATTCCCGGAATTGAAATTATGTTTTACATCTCCAAATACAAGCTCAAATCATCCCAACTCATGCGACCCAAAAATCTGGCAGAGATCCTGGGAGCTAAATCGCAGATGATGAGTAGGAAAAATATGGGAGGTCCAGTAGCTCATTGATAATCCATGGCCATATCTGGGTTTACTCAATGCTTAAGCTCCCACTCCACTGAAAGCCAGATCAACTTCTCAACGACAGAGAGGCAGTCACTGTTTGCCAGAAGGCATATTTTGATGACCTCCTCAACCACTACTTCATCCTTGCTGTAAGTGCCCTTAAATACATCCCATAGCTACGTAACACTATCCATGTATTCTTAAGCTCCAGGTCTTTTTTTCCCCATGACACCAGAGGAAGATTCTCATCCTTAAACACTTCTCTAGGCAGAACAGAAACACATTGCATTTTAAATTTAAAACTTTGGCTCTTTGTTAACCTCATTATATTCAAATCTGACCTGCTGTAAAACCATCAACATTTCAATTTGCCTTTAGCAATGAAATTCAATGTGAATTCATCATTTGTAATTTTATAAGAACAGAAAAGACGTCAGATTTTTATTATTTAATGAATCTTTTTATTTGATTATGAAAAGGGAAGAGTCCTCAGAACAGTACGAAGCACTGATAGGTAGTGTAGAGCTTTGGGAAATTGTACATTGTTCTATAATTTATTCACTTTATTGCAGAGGGCAGAAATCTTGCCCTTAAAGCTATTTAAGCCATTTTGCCGCAATTGCAAGTCTTACTCGTCCAGTTGTTCTTCAATTAAGTCTTAATTTTATGCACAATGCAGCTGGATCGTACCTCAGTATGAAGCAAGTTTCAAATCTATGGGAATGTATATTGACAGCAAAAATTCTTTGTACTACTGTATATGACAAGAGTTTCATAGCATGGCATTATTGGGACTATATTGGACAGTCTCTGAAAACAGGATTGAGGATTTTGTGCGTGTGGAAATTGTTGCAGGAAGCACGGTAAAGTCATGCAGCTCACTTTAATGATTCCAGCCTCTGGCCAGCCCCATTTGAGCAGTTAACCACTTAGGTACCTTGGCAGAGTTTATTTTATTTTATTTTAGTTTGGTAATACAGCGCAGGAACAGGCCCTTCAGCCCACCAAGTCCAGGCTGACCAGTGGTCAACGCACACTAACACTATCCTTCACAAACCAGGGACAATTTACAATTTTACCAAGTCAATTAGCCTACGAACCTTTACGTTTTTGGAGTGTGGGGAGAAAACTGGAGCACACGGGGAAACCCCACGCAGGGCACGGGGAGAACGTACAAACTCCTTACAGACAGCACCTGTAGTCAGAATCGAACCTGGGTCTCTGGTACTGTAAGGCAGCAACTCGACCTCTGCGCCACAGTGCTAAGGATCCAATTCAATGAGTTGTAGTTTGCCTGCACCACTTGAAAAGGTGATTTTGAAATGCCGTGAACTCACAGCACCCAGCAGAGAACAGGTAGAAAAGGGAGACTGCAAGAGAGCCTTAGGATTAGACTGTAGGGTCCCAACCAGAAATGCTGCCTGTCCATTCCCCTCCACAGATGCTGCTTGACTCACTGATTTCCTCCAGCTGTTTATTTTTTATTCATGCTTCACAGTTATCTGTTTTTGTCCAGGAGGCCCTGTTGAAGGAGCTAAAGAGGCGAGGAGATATATAGAAGCAGAAGGGACCAGGTGGCCCTTTGGATATGCTCGTAGAACAGAGTGCCTCCCATGTAGGTAATTGCGGGGCATCAAAACCTGAAGATTTTCAACCATTTTATTTAATATGTGGGGATTAGGTCAATGACGGCATCTTCAAATGCGATAATCCACCAATGACAATATCAGCCTCACTACCTGTTCAACCCACCAAAGGCTATGCAGCACAATGTCTCGCCAAGCTGCTAACAATCTCCATCAATTAGTACTCGCACCAAACATTCATAAGCTTTCCATAGCCTAATGCACTTCTGCAAAAGTCACAACAAAATCGCGCAGTTTGCACATACGGCCAATTGTTCGGCTATAACAGCCGTATCACCCAAACATTGTACATAACATCAAGTACATACAATTATGAGAGGGTATTATTATTATTAGATTGGGTAGTGAGTGTCAGAATCTTTCTCCCAGAGTGGAACTATCAAGATGTAGAGGGTATAGGGCCCTTGCAGGCGACGCCATGACGCCTGACCGTACTGTTGCCACGCAACGCCTTCTGGAGCACAAGCGGTGTTCTGGAGGCAAGCACTTACAATGGCTGCCAGTGCAGCGGGACCGTCTTCAGTCCCAGCAGCCGTTGAGTTGTCACAGTTTTTTGCCAGAATATTGCCAGAGACTCTGAAGCCAAAATCGCCACTCAACTTGCAACACCTCAGTCCCAACCAAAAATCTTTATGAATGGCACCACATAATTACAGTGCTTAATCACATCAGGCTGCTTAACTTCATCCCAATAAATTTAGTACAGCTGTAAATCTCACGCTACATACCACAACATGCCTACACTGCCTGTTGAACCATGTCAATCTCACCACCCCAGTATAATCCACAACACTTCCTCATTCTTGTAGAAGACAAGTTTCTGCAATTAGAGGTAGCAAGAACTAATGAAAATGGGAGAGACTTTCCTGCAGGGCCTGACCCCCATGGAGGATACAATGTTGGTCTTTGTCAGTGAGACATTAGTCAGGGCTGGAAGAACTTTTGAATTGCCAAGGCATAAAAGACCATAAATTAAGTACTGTACATGAGATTAATATAGCGAGGTTGTTGATGATAGGCTGGACATGATGGACCAAAGGGCCTGTTTGATGCTGTATTCCTCTATGATTCTATAAAATGCTACTTGACTGCTGAGTGATCTCACTCTTCTTTATTTTTTGTTTCAAATTCTGTTTTTCTTCTTTTTCCTTTTGGAAATAAAGGCCAAAACACCGTTTGACATGCAGCATTTTAATTTTCTATGTTTTATGCATCAGCATTCTTGTAACTCTTTACAGTGATAATTAGCAGAATGTTGACATTTTTCTAAATAAATCTGTTTTTGTTTTAATTCTCCATACCAAAGTAAATAATTCATCTCATAGCTGAAAATAGACAGGATATATCCCTCAATATTTCTCTCCATGTGAAGCAGACCTTTTTTTATGCCATTTTCCTATTTTGTTTCCACCTTTCTGGAAATGACTTATGGAATATGGTTCTCTGTGCTCTGGTTCTGAGTTCTGGCTCTGAGCTCTGAGCTCTGGTATTTTCTCCATAACCCCCAGCAACTTACATAGAAAAACATAGAAAATAGGTGCAGGAGTAGGCCATTCGGCCCTTCGAGCCTGCACCGCCATTCAATATGATCATGGCTGATCATCCAGCTCAGTAGCCTGTACCTGCCTTCTCTCCATACCCCCTGATCCCTTTAGCAAAAAGGGCCACATCTAACTCCCTCTTAAATATAGCCAATGAACTGGCCTCAACTACCTTCTGTGGCAGAGAATTCCACAGACTCACCACTCTCTGTGTGAAGAAATGTTTTCTCATCTCGGTCCTAAAAGACTTCCCCCTTATCCTTAAGCTGTGACCCCTGGTTCTGAACTCCCCCAACATCGGGAACAATCTTCCCGCATCTAGCCTCTCCAACCCCTTAAGAATTTTATATGTTTCTATAAGATCCTCCCTCAGTCTTCTAAATTCCAGCGAGTACAAGCCCAGTCTATCCAGTCTTTCCTCATATGAAAGTCCCTCCATCCCAGGGATCAATCTGGTGAACCTTCTCTGTACTCCCTCTAAGGCAAGAACGTCTTTCCTCAGGTTAGGAGACCAAAACTGCACACAATACTCCAGGTGCGGTCTCACCAAGGCCCTGTACAACTGCAGCAGAACCTCCCTGCTCCTAAACTCAAATCCTCTTGCTATGAATGCCAACATACCATTCGCTTTCTTCACTGCCTGCTGCACCTGCACACTTGCTTTCAATGACTGGTGCACCACGACACCCAGGTCACGTTGCATCTCCCCTTCTCCCAATCGGTCACCATTCAGGTAATACTCTGCTTTCCTGTTCTTGCCGCCAAAGTGGATAACCTCACATTTATCCACATTATATTGCATCTGCCATGCATTTGCCCACTCGCCTAATCTATCCATGTCACTCTGCAGCCTCCTAGCATCCTCCTCGCAGCTAACACTGCCACCCAGCTTCGTGTCATCCGCAAACTTAGAGATGTTGCATTCAATTCCCGCGTCCAAATCATTAATATACACTGTAAATAACTGGGGTCCCAGCACTGAGCCTTGCGGTACTCCACTAGTCACTGCCTGCCATTCCGAAAAGGACCCGTTTATTCCTACTCTTTGCTTCCTGTCCGCCAACCAATTTTCTATCCACCTCAACACTGAACCCTCAATATCGTGTGCTTTAAGTTTGTACACCAATCTCCTATGTGGGACCTTGTCGAAGGCCTTCTGAAAGTCCAGATATAACACATCGACTGGTTCTCCCTTATCCACTCTACTAGTTACATCCTCGAAAAATTCTATAAGATTCGTCAGACATGATTTGCCTTTGGTAAATCCATGCTGACTTTGTCCGATGATTTCACCACTTTCCAAATGTGATGCTATCACATCTTTAATAACTGACTCTAGCATTTTCCCCACTATCGATGTTAGGCTAACTGGTCTATAATTCCCCGTTTTCTCTCTCCCTCCCTTTTTAAAAATTGGGGTTACATTAGCTACCCTCCAGTCCTCAGGAACTACTCCAGAATCTAAAGAGTTTTGAAAAATTATCACTAATGCATCCACTATTTCTGAGGCTACTTCCTTAAGCACTCTGGGATGCAGCCTATCTGGCCCTGGGGATTTATCTGCCTTTAATCCATTTAATTTACCTAACACCACTTCCCGACTAACCTGGATTTCCCTCAGTTCCTCCATCTCATTAGACCCCCGGTCCCCCGCTATTTCTGGCAGACGGTTTATGTCTTCCTTAGTGAAGACAGAACCAAAGTATTTGTTCAATTGGACTGCCATCTCCTTGTTCCCTATGATCAAGTCACCTGTTTCCGACTGCAAGGGACCTACATTTGTCTTAACTAATCTTTTTCTCTTGACATATCTATAAAAGCTTTTGCAGTCAGTTTTTATGTCCCTTGCCAGTTTTCCCCTCATAATCTATTTTCCCTTTCCTAATTAAGCCCTTTGTCCTCCTCTGCTGGACTCTGAATTTCTCCCAGTCCTCTGGTATGCTACTTTTTCTGGCTAATCTGTATGCTTCATCTTTTGTTTTAATACTATCCTTGATTTCCCTTGTTAGCCATGGATGCACTACCTTTCCTGGTTTGTTCTTTTGCCAAACTGGGATGAACACTTGTTGTAAATCATCCATGCGACCTTTAAATGCCTTCCATTGCATGTCCACCGTCAACCCTTTCAGCATCAATCGCCAGTCTATATTGGACAATTCACGCCTCATACCCTCAAAGTTACCTTTCTTTAAGTTCAGAATACTTGTTTCTGTATTGACTTTGTCACTCTCCATCCTAATGAAGAACTCTACCATATTATGATCACTCTTGCCCAAGGGGCATCGCACAACAAGACTGCTAACTAACCCTTCCTCATTACTCAATACCCAGTCTAGAATGGCCTGTTCTCTCGAAGGAAACTTATTTCCTACATTCTCCCTGCACTTACTCTTTGATTGGGTGGACTAATTTGTCCTTGTGTTATTTTGTGCCATTTGTCGTAGCTTTCTTTGGGACCTCTTTCTATGGTGAAGATGATATTTAAGTTTAAGATGCTCTTTTGATGACAGATGATAAGCCCGTTACCAGCTGCAGAACTCACAAATCACTGTTCCTTGTGGCTTGTAATAACAAGGAACTGCAGATGCTGGTTTATACCAGAGAAAGACACATATGTCAGAATAATTCAGCAGGTCAGGTAGCACCCCTGAAGAATGTGGATAGGTGACTTTTCGGGTTGGAAACCTTCTTCAGACTGATCTGAAAAAGGGTCCTGGCTCAAAACATCACCTGTCCATGTTCTCCCGGGTTGCTGCCTGACCTGTTGAGTTACTCCTGCACCTTGTGTCTTTCCTTAGGACTTAATGAAAAAGAGCTTACTTATATTCCTTTTTCTTGCTTTGGTACACAGGAGACCAATTGCAGTGGCTCTGGTTACATTTCAAAAGATATTCCTGCAAAGCCTTTAAGGTTATGGATACCAGTTGTGGTGGGATTTAAATCAGCTCACTTAAATGCTGGAATTGGAAGACGATGAAGACAGGGAGTGCAGCCAGGTTGGATGAAGTTAAGGAGAAAAGGATGGCCAAGGGTTTGGCCTGACAAAATAAAATAGCGAATCACAGAGGGGGAGCAGTGAGAGAGGACATTGCTGAACTCTCATCGGAGAGAGGAGGAGAACTTCTTCAAAGTAGACATATCTTGAGGAAGAACGGACAAAATGTGTAGGAACGAAGTGCAGATGCTGGTTTAAATCGAAGGTAGTCAAAATGATGGAGTAACTCAGCGTGTGTGACGAGTGTATGCTGGGAGCTTGCATGTCCTCCAGAATGCTTGAGCGACTCCGTGCATCACGCCCTTTGACCTCATGACCTACCGTGCAAGGGCTCCATAGCCTTAAGGTGAGAGGGTCAAATTTTAAAGGAGACTAGACCAAGTGGCCTGTTGGGCCCAAACCACTCCTGCATTGGTACAGCACCCTATTCTCTCCACCTCTCCCCCTCCCCTCCCCCCTCCATCCTCTCCTTCCCCCTCCCCCCTTCCCCTCCATCCCCCTCAACCCCCCATATCCTCCCTCCACCCCACCCCCCCCCCCCTCCCTAGGAGATAGATTTAAACTTAAAAATGTGCATAACTTGAAAAATATAACACCAATTTCAATGAAACTTCTTCCATTAGCACCAAAGGGATGACAGTGAGTAAGGTGGGTCTTAAATTGTCGCGCTATCATGTACCGTTTTGGCTGTGGTTCAGGAACAAACAAACAAACAAATGAGAGTTTTCGTATATAGCTGTGCAGGGCAAGTCATAATTTATCCAGAGTGATGGGTGCAAGGAACACGCTGCTGGAGCTGGTGTGGAGGCTGATACGATGGTAGCATTTTAGATAGGCACATGGGTATGCAGGGAATGGAGGTATATTGATCAGACAGAGGAGATTAATTTATCTTGGCATCATATTCGCCATGAACATTGTGGGCCGAAGGGCCTGTTCCTGTGCTGTACTGTTTTATGTTTTATGTTCCTTTTACCTGAAAAAGGACATATTAACATTTGGGGAAATCTGAAGGAGATTCGCCAAGTTAATTCCAGGGAATAGAAGTTTGTCCTCTTGAAAGAGGCTAGATGTTTGGGTTTATATACCTCAGAGTTTCGAAGAATATGCGATAACCTCTTTCATGCAAATAACATCTAAGGGGGCTTGACAGAATAGATTCTGAGGTATTTTCACTACTAGAGAGTCTTGAACAAGGGGCCATGGCTACAAAATAAGGGGTTGATCTTCTAAAACTCATGTGCATGGAAATTGCAGTCTCTGGAATTCTCTACCCCTGAGGATGGTGGATGCCAGATTATTAGATCTGCATAAGGAGGAGATAGAAAAAATATCCCAACACTCAAGAAATTGAAGGTTATAGGGAACTAGCGCAGAGAGAACTTGAGGCCAACATAGATCAGCGTGATAATATCAAGTAAGAGCAGGACAAGTAAGAGAAGTCAGGTGGTCTACCCCTGCTCCAATTTCCTCAAGTTCTAGTTCTTTTCATCAAAAACACCACAGTCTTTTTAAAGCTGAAGTCCACTTTAAGTATGAACCAAATATCCACACGTTTAATTAACTTGAAACCTTGTGCATGCTTTATATAACTAGTCATCACCTACCTATTGGAGGATGTGGACTTGGTTCTTGGTGAAATGCAGTGTTGGAGCCGATGCATTCCTTGGTGAAGGTGATGTCATCAAGTGATATGACTCCCTTTGACCCTTTGCCCACCCATCCTTCGATCATTATCTCAAAGTCTTCATCAGCTCTGAGGGCTGTTTCAGCTCGTTGCCAGTAATGGCCTCGGTCACCTGCTAAGTTCAAAAGTGATTTGCGACGACCGGATAAAGTCCGCAGATATACAGTTAACGATCCACTGATGTCTCCCGCCATATGGTAATAAAAAATAAGCTGCCAAAGAAACAGAAACAGCATTCTCAACCAAAGAGCTTGAGATTTTGCATAGAATAGTTCATAAAACTTTTCAGCTGTAATTGTATCAACATATTTTACATTCAAAACAATATGTGTAATCACAACACAAAAGGGCGGCACAGTGGCACAGCTGTAGAGTTGCTGCCTTACAACACCAGGGACCTGGGTTCAATCCTGACCACAGGTGCTGTCTGTATGGAGTTTATACATTCTCCCCATTCTCCAGTTTCCTCCTACATTCCAAAGATGTGCAGGGTTGTAGGTTAATTGGCTTCTGCAAAATTGTCCCTGATGTGTAGTGTATGGGTGATGGTGGTCAGCGTGGACTCGGTGAGTCAAAGGGCCTGTTTCTACGCTGTATCTCCAAACTAAACTAAACTAAATTGCTTACTGTTATCCTACTACAAAATAAAACCATTCGTCAAAGCAATGCTTGAAAAGGAATGCATTAAAAAGTAATCTCAAGAAACAATAGTTCAATTGCTGCAACAGGCTAGTAGGGTGAATGTGAAAACAGTTTGTATTGATGTGCTCAAATATAAATTAGATAGTCGTCTTTCAGAAAATATTGTTTTACTGAAATACAATGAATAATTGAAGGTATGACATGGTCTGTTACATGCACTTGATGACAACCCTCGGATTATCCTTGCCCAGACTTTGCTGGCTTTACCTTGCACAAAACGTTATTCCCTTATCATATATCTATGCACTGTAGGATCGATTGTAATCATGTATTGTCTTTCTGCTGACTGGTTAGCACACGCCAAAAGCTTTTCACTGTACCTGTAAACTGTACACTGTATACTGTACATGTGACAATAAATGAAACTGAAATGAACTGATTCATAAATCTGACCATGTATCTATCTCTTACAAACCCACATTCAGAGAATTAAAATTCTCTTGCTTCTCTGCTATCCAAAACATGTTGTGCCTTCATTACCACATGCTTGCTCACTTAATTGCTACCACACACAATTTATTTATTCTTAAGATGTTCTTACTTAATGTGCAGAAGGTTAAATGGTAAGAAAACCATTATACAGTGAAATATGGAAAGAGACCAACCATGCCTGTGCTAGATCTTTGCAAGGGCCACCAGTTAACCCTCATCTGTTGCTCTTTGCAATGGTCCAGAGCTTTGCCTCTGCCTTCAAGTATTTATTCAGTGTTTTGAACATTACTGGTGAATCTCTTTCACCACCCTAGAAAGCAGTACATTCCAGATTGGAACAAATCACTGCATGTTTTATTTTACTCATGTTGACAATCACTATTTTACTCATGTTGATAACTTTGCTATCAACTTTTCTACCTTTCTCCTCATTTACTTCATTAAACTTATTTATTGCCCAGCATCTCAAAGACCAACCAAAATTAATTGGTTTAAAAGTCGTAATAGACTACATCTGCACCAGTCATCTGAACAATCTAAACACCTTTGCAGTTTACGTACATGAAAAATAGGTATTTATACGATGTCATTTCTGGATCACCTTGACAATGAGAACACCTACGTCAGGATGCTATTCCTTTACTGCTGCTCAGCCTTCAACACCATTATACCGAATAAGCTTATCTCTAAAATGCTGGATCCTGTCTTTGGGACCTCCATCTGCAACTGACCAGATATATCCAAGGATACTGGAGAGAAAATTGCAGGTGCCCTGGCTGGGATTTACGAGTCATCATTAAAAAAAGGGTGAGGTGCTAGAGAGTGGCAAATGTTGTGCCTCTATTTCAGAAGGGCCTCTGAAAAAAGCCTGGTAACTGCAGGCCAGCGAGTCTAACATCTGTGGTCGGAAAGTTATTGGGGAGTACTCTGAGGGATAAGATATACACGCATTTAGATGGGCAAGGGCTGATTAAGGGATAGTCGGCATGGTTTTGTATCACATCTCACAAATCTAATTGAGTTTTTTGAAAATGTGACCAAAAAAGTTTGATGATGGCGGAGCTGTAAATGTTATATATATGGATTTCAGCAAGGCGTTAGACACGTTTTGCACAGTATGCTGTTTTGGAATATCATACAGGTTCCAAGGACAGATAGCTGACTGGATAGAAATTGGCTTCATGGAAGGAAGCAGAGGGTGGCTTTATGGACTGGAGGCCTTACATAAGTTGTGTGCCTTAGGGTTCAGTGCTGTGCCCATAATTTGTGATCTATATCAATGATTTGGATGAGAACGTACAAGGCATTAGCAAGTTTGCAGATGACACTAAAGTGGGTGGTATTGTAGATGGCACTTCAACTCCCCCTCCCATTCCCAATCTGACCTTTCTGTCCTGGGCCTCCTCCATAGTCAGAATGAGGCCCAGCGCAGATTGGAGGAACAGCACCTCATATTTCGCTTGGGCAGTTTACACCCCAGCGGTATGAACATTGACTTCTCCCACTTCAGGTAGTCCCTGCTTCCCCACTCTATCCCCTCCCCCTTCCCAGTTCTCCCACTGTCTTCCTGTCTCCGACAACATCCTATCTTTGTCCCGCCCCCCTCCCCATACATCAGTCTGAAGAAGGGTCTCGACCTGAAACGTCACCCATTCCTTCTCTGCCTGACCCGCTGAGTTACTTCAGCATTTTGTGTCTACCTCGTAGATGGTAAAGTTGTTTTTTGAAAAATTGCAGCAAGATCTTGATTGGCTGGGCAGGTGGACTGAGTGATGATTGATGGAGTATAAATCAGAGAAGGTGAGGTGTTGCATTTTGGAAAGTCTAACATGGGCAGGACCTATACAGTAAATTGTAGGGCTCTGGAGAGTGTATGGAATAGAAGGATCTAGGAATGCAGATACATAGTTTGTTGAAAGTGGCATCACAAGTAGATAGGGCGGTCAAAACGTTTTTTGGCACATTGGCCTTCATTAGATTATTGAGTATAGAAGTTAGGAGGTCATGTTGCAGTTATATAAGACGTCGGTGAGGCCACATTCAGAATATTGTGTTCAGCTTTGGTCACCATACTGGAGGAAAGATGTTGTCAAGCTAGAAAGGGTGATGAGAACATTTACAAGGATATTGCCAGGACACAAGGGCCTGAGCTATAGGAAGAGATTGTGCAGGCTAGGACTTTATTCCTTGGAGTGCAGGAGGATGAGAGGTGACCTTATAGAGGTGCACAAGATCATGAGAGGAATTGATCGGATAAATGCAGAGAGTTTTTTGCCCGGAGTAGGGGAATCAAGAACCAGAGGACATACATTTAAGGTGAGGAGGGAGGGATTCAATAGCAACTTGAGGAGTAACTTTTTTTACACAAAGAGTGGTGGGTATATGGAATGAGCAGCCGGAGGATGTAGTTGGGGCAGGTACTATAATAACGTTTGAGACTTTTGGACAGGTACATGAATAGGATAGGTTTAGAGGGATATGGGCAAAGCGTGGGCAGGTGGGACTAATATAGACAATAGACAATAGGTGCAGGAGGAGGCCATTCGGCCCTTCGAGCCAGCACCGCCATTCAATGTGATCATGTCTGATCATTCTCAATCAGTACCCCGTTCCTGCCTTCTCCCCATACCCCCCTGACTCCGCTATCCTTAAGAGCTCTATCTAGCTCTCTCTTGAATGGGGCATGTTGGTCAGTGTGGGTGTTAGACCAAAGGGCCTGTTTTAATGCTGTTTGATTGTATGACTTTAGCTTCTGGACTTTCTGACGGTTAGTTAGAATTGGTCAGTACATTTCCTTCGTCCTCAATACTGGTGTTCCCCAAGGCTGTGTGCTCATTCCTCAGCTATATTCCCTGTACATAAATGATTGTGTGGCAAAGTATAGCGCCAACCCGATGTTTAAAGATGACATCACTATTGATCGCTGGATTAACAATAATGATGAGATGGAGTACAGGAAAGAGATTGGAAACCTTGGTGATAGTATGTGAATAGGCATATGAATATACAGGGTATTTACCATCTTAGACGTTTGAGAAGATCCAGCATGTCCACAAGGAATTTCTCAAACCTTTGTGCTCACCGTTGTGCTTTGGAGAGTATTCTGATGGGGTGCATCTCAGCCTGATAAGGCAAGTGATCTGCTCTTGATCACATTAACCTGCAGAGTGTGGTGAACACAGTCTAACTACTATCCACTGTAGCTCGCCTACCGCCACAACAGGTCCACGGATTATGCCCTCTCCCTGGCCCTACACTCATCCCTGGAACACCTGGATAAGAGAGACACCTACGTCAGACTCCTATTCATAGACTACAGCTCTGCCTTTAACCCCATTATCTCATCCAAGCTTATCACCAAACTTGCAGGACTAGGTGTCAGCGCTCATCTCTGCAATTGAATCCTCGACTTCCTGATCAACAGACCCCAATCAGTGAGGATAGGGGACAAATCATCCTCTACGATAATCCTCAACACTGGTGCTCTGCAAGAATATGTTCTCAGCCCCCTTCTTTACTCCAACTGTGTACAACTCTAATTCAATATACAAAATTGTAGACGTCAAATAATGGATATCAAATAATGATGAGTTGAAGTACAGGAAGGAGATTGAGAACCTCATGACCAGATGTCGAGACAAAACCTTTCTCTCAATGTCAGCAAGACAAAGGAGATATTGATCAACTTCATATCACAGTTTGTATAGACAGCGCTAGAGTTGAGATGATTGAAAGCTTCAAATTCCTAGTAAATATCACCAACAACTTCTCTTGGACCACCCATATTGAAGCAATGTCCAAGAAAGCACACCAACACCTCGACGTCTTCAGCAGGTTTAGGAAGTTTGGCATGTCCCCAACAACTCTCACCAACTTCTACAGCTGCGCCGTAGAAAGCATTTTATCGGGATGCCCCAAAACATGGTTAAGGAACAGCTCAATACAAGACCGCAAGAAATTGCAGAGAATTGTGGAAGCAGCCCAGATCATCACACAAACCAACCTCCCTTCCATTGATTCCATTTACACCACACGCTGCCTCGGCAAGGCCACCAACATAATCAAAGATCAGTCACACCCTGGCCACTCCCTCTTCTCCCCTCTCCCATCAGGCAAAAGGTATAGAAGTGTGAATACACACACCTCCAGATTCATGGACAGTTTCTATATTGCAAACAACAGATGCCCCAGCACACATCCCAAGGGAATTCTACTGGTCACACACACCCTTCTGCCGCAACTCATCATTAAGCAAAAACTAAAACAGAAACAAAGTAAACACTGCTGGTGGATATGTAGAGCTACAGAGGTGCTGGGTGTTCAGAAGTGTGACAGTTCATCAGGTTATAAGATGGTGTAACTTCATATGTCACCATATAACCTACCCAGGAATGAGTAGTTTAACCTTGATGAACGTTTGTCGGCACTGGGACTGTACTTGCTGGAGTTTAGAAGAATCAGGGGACACCTCATTGAAACATACTGAATAGTGAAAGGCTTGGATAGAGTGGATGTGGAGAGGATGTTTCCACTAGTGAGAGAATCTAGGAGTAGAGGTCAGAGCCTTAGTATTAAAGAACATTCTTGTAGGAAGGAGATGAGGAGAAATTTCTTTAGTCAGAGGATGGTGAATCTGTGGAATTCTTTGCCACAGAAGGCTGTGGATGCCTCAGCGGATATTTTTAAGGCAGAGATAGATAGATTCTTGATTAATACAGGTGTCAGAGGTTATGGGGAGAAGGCAGTTGAATGGGGTTAGGAGGGAGAGATAGATCAGCCATGATTGAATGACAGAGTAGACTTGATGGGCCAAATGGCCTAATTCTACTCCTATTCCTTATGACCTTATTATAGGACAAGCTCTCAAGTATATCCTCTCGAACTAAATATACAGGCACTTTTGGGTTAAAATATACAAAAAGGCAGTTTATTGTATCAGGAGATAAGGAAAGTCAGACTAATAAAGAAGTATAACAGCCCAACCAAATTGGGTCAAGCATCCTGGAAACTGAACTAGTGAATGTAATGCATGGCTGAGTTAAGACCTGCTGCATTAGAAGTTCACAAACCTGCCTTACAAGCTGACCTGATAATCGCAAGTGACCCAGATAACATACTGATAATAAAAGTCACAGCACTGTTGTGTAACAAGATTCAATTTAGCAGTTTTGAAGATAAGCTGATATTCTGTACTGTTAGTCAGGCATATACATTAAAAAAATATCCACCTCAAGGCAAACAAATGAGCTGAAACAAATCATCTGATGATGGACTCAAAAAAAAATTAGGAATGGCAGATGAAAAAAAAAAAAATTGCAGATACAGGAAAACTAAAATTCAATAAAAAATGCTGACTTAATCGACAATAAACAATAGACAATAGAGAGTAGGCCTTTCGGCCCTTCGAGCCAGCACCACCATTCAATGTGATCATGGCTGATCATTCTCAATCAGTACCCCGTTCCTGCCTTCTCCCCATACCCCCTAACTCTGCTATCCTTAAGAGCTCTATCTAGCTCTCTCTTGAATGCATTCAGAGAATTGTCCTCCACTGCCTTCTGAGGCAGAGAATTACCAGATTCACAACTCTCTGACTGAAAAAGTTTTTCTTCATCTCCGTTCTAAATGGCCTACCCCTTATTCTTCAACTGTGGCCCCTGGTTCTGGACTCCCCCAACATTGGGAACATGTTTCCTTCCTCTAACATGTCCAACCCCTTAATAATATAATATGTTTCAATAAGATCCCCTCTCATCTTTCTAAATTCCAGTGTATACAAGCCTAGTCGCTCCACTCTTTCAACATACGAAGTCCTGCCATTCCGGGAATTAACCTTGTAAACCTACGCTGCACGCCCTCAATAGCAAGAATATCCTTCCTCAAATTTGTTCTGATGAAAGTTCTGATGAAAGGTTCCAGACTTGAAATATTAACTGTTTCTCTCTCCACAGGTGCTGCCTGACCTGTTCAGTGTTTCCTGCATCTTCTGTTTTTATTTCATTCAGAACAAACATTGAGCAATGCTCTACCCATCCACAGAATGAACTAGCAAGTGCAAATTAATGTGATTTCTTCAGTTAAGATTTACAAAAGGGAGTTATTTTGAGAATGGTTTACAACCAAAATTGATGTTTATAGTTTGTAAAACAAGGAGCACCATTTGCTGCAGTTTAGTTTAGTTTAAAGATACAGCTTTGAAAAAGGCCTTTCAGCCTAACGATTCCATGTCAAACATCAATCATCTGTTCACGCTAGTTATATGTTATCACACTACCTCATTCACTCCCTACAGATTAGGGGTAATTTTTACAGAGGCCAGTTAACCTACAAGCCTGCATTTCTTTGGGATGTGGGAGGAAAGTGCAGCACCTAGAGGAAACCCACTCGGTCACAGGGAGAATGTGCAAACTCCACACAGACAGCACCCGCAGTCAGTATCAACCCAGGTCTCTGGTGCTGTTAAGCAGCATCTCTACCAGCTGCGCCACTGTGCTGCCCATGTTATGTCATCTTAAAATCTCTTTATAAACATACTTATGGAGGAGGAATGTGTTTTCCCTGCTTGTTAATACTCCTCTCAAAGGCAGGTTCAAAAACAGATCTTCTGGACTTCTTTAGTCAGACCATCTGCTCATACAAGATCCTGCGCCCATTTTTGTCAGTCTGCGATGTGATCTTTGTGGTATATTGTAGTAGTCAATGTACTCTAGACATCAATAGGTATGGGTGCTAGAAGCCCACTTATTCATAAATTTGCACATAATTGTCACTTACATGCTAATATTACAGATTTTTGGATTTGCACCTGTAAGCAATTTGTAGACTGTACCAATCAGCAATAAAATCAAAACTCTGTGTAAAATTTTAATTATCAGTCACATTAGCAGTGGCCTCATACAGCTTATGTTTTCATACATTCATCAAAGGAACCCTGTTTTATGTTTGGAGACACAAGAGACTGCTGTTACTGGAATCTTGGGCAACAAACAAACTGCTGGAGGATCTCAGTGGGTCAGGAAACATCTGTGGAGGGAAAAGGATAAATGGTGTTTTGGGTCAGATCCTTTTCCAGACTGATGGAATAAGGGGAGACAGCTGGTAGAAAGACACCAGGGTGGGACAAGAGCTAGCAAGTGATAGGCAGATCTAGTTGAGGAGGGGTTGACTGATAGATGATCAGGTGGGGCAGGGAAGGGTGGGGATAGTAATCAAGGCTGGGGTTGATAAATGGAGAAGACAAAAGGGTACAAATGGTGGAATTTGATTAAAAAGGAAGGAGGGCAGTGATCAGAACTGGTGGACAGGAAGGAAGAGGGGTGGCGAAGTAGTGATATAAGAAAATAACTGCAGATGCTAGTACAAATCGATTTATTCACAAAATGCTGGAGTAACTCAGCAGGTCAGGCAGCATCTCGGGAGAGAAGGAATGGGTGCGTTTCGGGTCGAGACCCTTCTTCAGACTGATGTCAGGGGGGCGGGACAAAGGAAGGATATAGGTGGAGACAGGAAGATAGTAGTGAGGCGTGGGAGATGAATGGATGGAGGAGTGGCGCTGAGGAAAGGAAATGGGTAACAGGGATGAGTAAACATAACCCTATAATATTTGTCCTGCTCACTGCTATTGAAAATCATTACATCTTAACGCATCACTAATTTCAGCAAAGCATTAAATGTTGGATTGATGCTGTTAATGTTATTTGTTATCCTTGCAACTTGCAGTTAACAACAAGTTGAGAATACCCCTATAACAAAGATTCATAATGCATCAGAAGGTAGACACAAAACGCAAGAGTAACTCAGAGGGTCGGGCAGCATCTCTGGAGAAAAAGAATGGGTGACATTTCAAGTCGAAGTATACTTGTCACTGAAAGTAAGGGGGAGGGGAGTGGGGGTAGCGGGGGAGTGGGGGGAGGTGGGGTGAGTGGGGGGGGATGGGGGGTGGAATAAACTGGAGGCAAGAAAAAGTCAGAACAAATCAGGGCCAGCAACAGATGACCTCAGGAAGGGTGGATCCAATATGATGCATAATGCATCATTTCCATAATGCTGAGCTGCTCCAGTACTTCATTTTTATTTGCAAACCAGCATCTGCAGTTCATGTAGGAAGGAACAGCAGATGTTGGTTTAAATCAAAGATAGACACAAAACGCTAGACTAGCTCGGCAGGACAGGCAGCCTCTCTGGAGATAAGGAATGGGTGTCTTTTCGGGTCGAGACCCTTCTTCAGACTGATGGTTGACTGCAGTGTGACTGCAGTTCCTTGTGTTTTCTTAATGCCACAAACAGCTCATGAACGTGAGCAACTCATACTGAACATCTGATCATACATTTATTCCCCAGGCTATTTAAGAGATGAAAGTCATTTGAATGTGGACCTAAATTACAGAAAAAGGATGATTTCTTGGTTTGCTTACTGCATTAGTTTAACAAGAGATATTGTGCATTTTGTTCATCTGGCACATTAACATGCGCGTGGCTCTATTATGCAATAGATCTGTCAAATATATCTGTGCCAGATTGGATATCATTAATCACTGTCTATTGCATAACTATTATCTCCCAGCAGTTACTGGAAGCAGCAGCTTTTTACACACATGTTGTAGTCACATTTAATTTTTTTCAGGTTTTTGCCTATTTTAAAAAGTGAAGTTTTCAAGCTCTCAGTAAACATTCAATCTTTTTTTGAATAGGACTACTTTAAAGCTGCAGGACCAAAGATGTATTTAGACTCAACAAGCATTACAGCTAGGAAACAGTCCTTCAGCCCAACTTGTCCATGCCAACCAAGATGCCCCATCTAAGCAAGTCCCAGTTGCCCATGTTTGGGCCAAATCCCTCTAAACCTTTCCTGTCCATTTAACAGTCCAAATGTCTTTTAGATGTTGTTATGCTGTGTACCCGCCTCACCTATCTCCTGTGGCAGCTCATTCCACATAATCACCACACTCTGAGTGGAAAAAGTTGCTCCTCAGGTTCTTAATAATTTTTTCCCTCGCACCTTAAAATTTCACTCAGCACAATATGTATGTGTACTTCACAATAGGATAGAGTCATAGAGTGATACAGTGTGGAAACAGGCCTTCAGCCCAACTTGACCATACCGGCCAACATTGTCCCAGCTACACTAGTCCCATCTTCCTGTGTTTGGTCCACATCCCTCCAAACCTGACCTATCCATGTACCTGTCTAACTGTCTCTTAAACGTTTGGATAGTCCAAGCCTACCTCCTCTGGCAGTTTGTTCCATACACCCAGCACCCTTTATGTGAATAAGTTACCACTCAGATTCCTATTAAATCTTTTCCCCTTCACCTTAAACCTATGTTCTCGATTCACCAATTCTGGGCAAGAGACTGTGCATCTACCCGATGTATTGCTCTCATACACCTCTATAAGATCACACCTCATCCTCCTGTGCTCCAAACAATAGAGTCCCAGCCTACTCAACCTCTCCCTATAGCTCAGACCCTCTAGCCCTGGCAACATCCTTGTAAATATACAGGGAGAATGTGCAAACTCCACACAGACAGCACTTATAAAGATCAACCCCTCTGTAAGGCAGCAGTTCTACCAGTTGTGTCACTGTGCCATTGGTAGAATATGTGGTGGCCTTCAAATGCATACACATTTGGATGCTACTTCTGTGAAACTATTTTGTGCTTTTTGGCCTCAAGATCCCATTGTGTACATTTACCAACTTCCCTCCCTCAAACTAATCTCTTAAATCTTCCTGTGCAAATTAAGACTGTCCAGTTTTCACTGAGTTGGTTGCAGATGCTGTACATTTAATGCTGGGTGCATTTAAGTAATGGGATGTGGAATATTCATTAAACATAGAATGATTGAAGCTGTAATTTCTGCAGACTGTATTGCAATAAAAATGACACCTTTTATTCATCAACCGTCATCACAACAGAAGCAGAAGCTGAATTTTCTAATTGTACTTTGGTTTCTGTTACAACTTAGACTGACAAATTACCTCCTTTTAAGCGCAGAATCTAATAATATCAGTTAATAATACCAGCAATACCTTACAACTTCTGCTTCTCTTGCTGATCAATGGCCCAGAAATCATTGCGACGTGTCCAAGTAGCTCTGAAAATGGCTGTTCAATGTATATATAATGACCAGTTGGATTTCTCAATGTATGGTCAGTAGCTGGGCTTGTACCCAGTGTTGGCGTACTCCCTAGTTTAAGGGTCCAGTCAAAGTTATCATTCCTCCTCTGTCTCCAAGAACACAAATCAAATTCGAAATCACAGTATCCCAAATTTGTACCTGCAAGTGAAATATCATATTACATGTTAATAATTGCTTTTATTGATTAGAAAATGGAGGAAATGTGCAGACAGATGACATTAGTTTATCTCAGCATCATTGCAATTGCAATTGTAATTAATTTATTCGCCAAGTATGTAAAAACATACAAGGAATTTGATTTGACAGAGACAATGTGGGCCGAAGGCCCTGTTCCTGTGCGGTACTTTTCTATGTTCTATGTTTTGTATTAACAAGGGACTGTAGATGCTGGAATATGGAGCAAAAATCAAACTGTTGGAAGAACTCACTGGTCAAAGAGCATCAGGCCGGTCTGTGACGAGGAGAGTTTCGCAGGGATCTGTGATGGGACCTCTTTTGTTTGTGATATATATAAATGAGTTGGACATAAACATAGATGGATTGGTTAGTAAGTTTGCAGATTACCCTAAAATTGCTAGGGTTGCGAATTCTAAGGAAGGCTGTCAAAATATACAGCAGGATATAGATCAGCTGCAGAAACGGGCAGATAAATGGCAGATGGGAGTTTCATCCAGCCAGGAAGTGTGAGGTGTTGCACTTCGGGAAGTCAAATGTAAGGGAGACATATAAAATTAATGACAAAACCTTCAACAGCATTGATGTACAGAGGGATCTTAGAGTCCAAATCCATAAATTCTTGAAAGTGGCAATAGACAATAGACAATAGGTGCAGGAGGAGGCCATTCGGCCCTTCGAGCCAGCACCGCCATTCAATGTGATCATGGCTGATCATTCTCAATCAGTACCCCATTCCTGCCTTCTCCCCATACCCCCTGACTCCGCTATCCTTAAGAGCTCTATCTAGCTCTCTCTTGAATGCATTCAGAGAATTGGCCTCCACTGCCTTCTGAGGCAGAGAATTCCACAGATTCACAACTCTCTGACTGAAAACGTTTTTCCTCATCTCAGTTCTAAATGGCCTACCCCTTATTCTTAAACTGTGGCCCCTGGTTCTGGACTCCCCCAACATTGGAAACATGTTTCCTGCCTCTAACGTGTCCAACCCCTTAATAACCTTATACGTTTCGATAAGATCTCCTCTCATCCTTCTAAATTCCAGTCACTCCAGTCTTTCAACATATGACAGTCCCGCCATTCCGGGAATTAACCTAGTAAACCTACGCTGCACGCCCTATTTGTGACAACACAAATATATAGAGTTGTATAGAAGGCTTATGGAATACTTGCTTTTATAGGTCTGGGCATTGAGTATAAAAACCACAAAGTCATAATACTAAAGGCATAAAGTTAGAGGACTTTGGTTCAGAAAGTTATGGTGCAGTCCAAAGGACTTGGTTAGGCCGCATTTGGAGTGTTGTGTGCATTCTAGTGCCCCATTACAGGAAAGATGTGGAGGCTTGGAGAGGGTACAGAGAAGTTTTACCAGAATGCTGCCTGATTGGAGGGTTTCAACTTCAGGGAGAGGTTGGATAGACTTGGATTGTTTTCTCTGGAACATCGGAAGTTGAGAGGAGACTTGATAGAAGTATATAAAATGATGAGATGCATACATAGAGGAGACAGTCAGAACCTTTTTCTCCAGGGCAGAAATGTCCAACACTAGAGGGCATAGCTATAAGGTGAGAGCGGGAAAGTTTAATGGAGATGTGCTGGACAAGTTTTTTAGACAGAGAGTAGTGGGGGTCTGGAACACATTGGCAGGGATGGTGGTGGAGGCCTGTACGTCTTTGTAGTGTGGGAGGAAACCAGAGCATAGAGAAAACACATGGTCTCACGGGTAGTACATACAAACTCCGTACAGAAAGCACCCGTAGTCAGGATCAAAACTGGGTCTCTGGCACTGCAAGGCATCAACTCTACTGCTATGCCACCATGCCATCCTTAATGTGACAAATATGACTTTATTTGATATGTGACAAATTTGCTTGGCTTTGAAGGTGCAGGTAAATTATCTTGGTCTTCCCCATATGAAACAAGAGCCCAGACTTTGGTGAGATCCTGCTAGAGACCCAATGCAGATAGGTAATCACCGGTGCTGAGTGCAATGATAACACAATATCAGCACATTGGAGATCAATGGCTGTAGCCTAGGAAACATTGATCAATAAAAGGGATTTGTGCAAGTGAAAAGACTCTTAATTAATTCTGTGCTCAATGCCAATTCCTCAGATAATCATTTTTTATCCTCCCCATCAACTGAATCACTATTCCTTTGCTGAGACTCTAGCAACATCCTTTTCCTTCATGAAGAATGATGTACAAATATTAATTCAGTGTTATTATCTTTATGAATAGATTTCCAATTGTATTTCTGATCAATCTCACTTCTCTTCTTGCAATCTTGTTCCTGTCTGTAAACCTGCAGTATATTTGGAATTCCCTTTGAAAGCTGCTGCCAGATTTTCTCGTGCTCCGTCTTTGCTTTTCTTCCTTCCATATTGAATTCTCTTTGGAACTTTCTGCCATCAGCCTGGTTCTTTGGGATCTGTCATATTAGTTTATAGCCCTATTGGTTTATTATTGCCCCTTGTATAGATATCTACTTATGTAGATAAAGTAAAACATTTTGTTTTGCATGCTTCCCAGGCAAATTATACCATATACATCAAGTAGTGCAAAAGAGAAAATAGACAGAATGCAGAATATAGTGTTACATCTACAGTGTACATCTACATCTCTAGTGCTATAGTGGAGCTAATAAAAACAGCAAGGTCTGCCACAAGGAAGATTGGAAGATCAGAAATGATCCCCAGCATATGAGAGATCAGCAATCATCCCTAGCATACAAGAATCTGATAACAATGGATAACAAATTATTCTTGAATTTGGTGATAAGTGCTTTAAAACTCTTGGACCTTAAGCCTGACAGCAGAAGAGAGAAGTGAGAATGATTGGGTTTAGAGCGATCCTCAATTATGTTGTCTGGTTTCCTAAGGCAGCATGAAGTGTAGATGAAGTCAATGGGGATGAGGCTGGTCTGTGCGATGGCCTGGTTTGCATTCACAACTCTCTGCAATTTCTTGTGGACTTGGGCAAAGCAGTTGCCAGACCAAGCTGTGATGTGTTTGGATAGGATGCTTTCTCAGGCGCATCTGTAAAAATTAGTAAGAGTTATTTGAAACATGCCAAATGTACTTAGCATTCTGAGGAAGTCGAGGCATTTGTGTGCTTTCTTGGCTGCAGCACCGATGTAGGTGAACCATGACAAACTTCTGGTGATATTTATACCTATGAACCTGAAGTTCTCGGCCATGTCCACTTCAGTACCATTGATGCAGTCTGGGCAAGTATTCAACCCCACTTCCTGAAGCAGATGACCAGTGCTTTCATTTTGCTGATATCAAGGGAGAGGATTTGTCTTGACACCCTGCAGCTAAAGTCTTTATCTCTTTTCTGGACTACGCCTCGTCATTGTTTGAGAATCTGCCCATTATGATGGTGTTCTGATCTATAATTTTGCTTTATTTTCTTGCCGACCTTTTTTGGTAATCCAGCCAGCTCTACCTTAAACTACACTAGCTTTCTCTCTCAGCAGAATCAATGTGAAATATTGCCTAGTTAAATACCTCCACTTGTTCATTTTGTAATCTTACCTGAAAACTTTGATTCCAATTACTGGGCTAGATCTGCTCCCATCCTATTAATATTTGTCCTTCTATAATTGATAACTTTTATTTTGTTATAATCTATGTTTTTCCCCCCCCTATTTGGCACAATGGCATGGATAGTAAAGTTTTTGGCTCACAGCTTCAGCGAACTGGGTTCAATCCTGATTTCCAGTCTTCTCCATATGCAATTTGTATGTTCTCCCAGTGATCACAATGGTTTCTACTGGCTTCACCAGTTTTGCCCCCACATCCAAATGACATGCAGGTTGGGAGGTTAATTGATCACTGGAAATTGCCCTAATGTGGAGGTGAGTGGTAGTAAAATCTGGGGGAGTTGATGAGAATGTGGCAAGAAAAAGATAGGATTAGTGTGGTATGGTGTTGACATAAATGGATGTTTGATGTTCAAGGTTTGTTTCCATCCTGTATAACTCTATGACATTATAATCTTATGATAATATTTTTTCTGAGATGTTCCCTGACTGATACATGTTCCACTTGATATTGCTTATTTCTCAAAATCAACTCCAGTAAAAATAGTACATAGAACAGTGCAGCAGGGGAACAGGCAGGCCCTTCAACCTAACTTTATCCAACCTCTCCTCACTCTTATCCAGGCAGCATTTTGGTAAATCTCTTCTGCACCTTCTCCTAAATTTGTCTCCGAAAGAGTCAAAAGCTTCAAATTCCTGGGCGTGCGTATTTCTGAAGACCTTTCCTGGACCCAGCACACTGATGCAAGTATAAAGAAAGCCCATCAACGCCTCCACTTCCTGAGAAGATTGAGGAGATTCGGGATGTCAGAGTGGACTCCCTTGAAATTCTAAGGCTGTACAGTCAAGAGCATATTGACTGGTTGCATCATTGTCTGGCTCGGCAACTTGAATGTGCAGGAGCGAAGAAGACAGCAAAATGTTGTGAACACTGCCCAGTCCATCAGTGGCTCTGACCTCCCCACCATCGAAGGGGTTTACAGGAGTCACTGCCTCAAAAAGGCAGCCGGCATCATCAGAGACCCGAACCACCCAGAACACACACGCAATTCACCCCTGCCATCGGGAAGAAGGTACAGGAGCCTGAAAACTGTAACGTCCATGTACAGGAACAGCTTCTTCCCAACAGCCATCAGGCTATTAAACACTGCAACCTCTAATAAGATCTGAACTACATAGAATTGGGGACATTGGTTTTGTCCTTTTGCACTATTATCATTTGTTTTTTTATGTTTACATATGTGTGTGTGTGTGTGTGTGTGTGTATATATATATATATGAACTTTTTTTTCTCATTTATTATATTATTTACAATGTACTATGTTTACATAATCTGTTGTGCTGCTGCAAGTAAGAATTACATTGTTCTATCTGGGACAAATGACAATAAAACACTTGACTTCCTTGAACTGCAGTGACCAGAACTGCATGGAAAATTCTAAATGCGGCCTAACCAAAGTTTTATAAAGCTGCAATGTGACTTCTTGACATCCTACAACTTATTGATCAAGTGAGTTTTTTCGGAATACACTTCAGTAACTCTTCTTCCTCTTTGGTCTTTATATTATGGCAATCCTATAATACAGTTGGATACTATATGCCCTTGGCAATGGTTGGTACAAAGAGTCATAGAGTCACAGCGTGGAAATGTCCTTTGGCCCAATTTCCCCATGCCGACTTGCCTCATCTACACGAGTCCCACTTGCCAGTAAATTTCCCATATTTCTCCAAACCTTTCTTATCCATGTGCCTGTCCAAATGTTTCTTCAAAAAGCTTTTTATATAATGTCTCTACATAACTGGTCATCAATATCCTTTCCATAAGTTGGTGTCGATGGACTAGTCCTGGTGCTGCACATGCTCTTTAGAATATAAAATAAGGTCATTTTTATTATATGCAAGGAGATGAATACTAAAGACTAAAGATAGTTTGTGCTTGGTAAACATACGCAGTTATCATTGGTCATTGTGAACCAATCGAAGTAATTTGGCAGAGTCGACTTACATTCCATTCTCAAGACATAGAGTGAAATAATAAATCCTCTGGGTAACTCATTTATCAATAGCCTGGCAGTTGGCTGAAGATTAAATCTGTGTGCTTTACATAAACATGATTAATTACTTACTGCAGATAAATGGATGTTCATCAGAATGATCAGCACAATCGTTGGTGAAGTCACAGAGCTGATCTTTGGGGATGCAATATCTGTTGGTACATGAATACTCATCAGAGTTGCATTGTTTGTCTGGGATCAGAAGAGCTGCACAATCTTCAAAGGAAATATCATCCACTGTAACATCACCCATGTAACTCACACCTCGCTTGGCTCGAAAGAAAACCTGCAAAGATATTACAAACCATCGGTATTTATGTAAATAAGCTTCTTATTCATGGTACAAAGCAAAACTTAAGAGATAAGAGCTAGACTAAAACACAATCCATCAAGCGATATGTTACCAAGACCTTATAAAATTCCATCAAGACTTTCTTAGTCCTGTATTCAAATCTTTTCTTAATTAAGGCCAACATGCCATTTGCTTTTTCATTAGCTTGTTGCACCCGTTTGTTGTCTATGAATGACTTATGTACAAGCACACCCCAGTGTGTTGGCATTTAAAATAACTGTGACAAATTCTATAGGTTCAGGATCAGTTCGTGCGGATTGGAGGGTAGCTAATGTTATCCCACTTTTTAAGAAAGGAGGGAGAGAGAAAACAGGAAATTATAGACCAGTTAGTCTGACATCAGTGGTGGGGAAGATGCTGGTCAATTATAAAAGACAAAATTGCAGAGCATTTGGATATCAGTAACAGGATCGATCCGAGTCAGCATGGATTTACGAGGGAGAAATCATGCTTGACTAATCTTCTGTAATTTTTTGAGGATGTAACTAGGAAAATTGACAGGGGAGAGCCGGTGGATGTAGTGTACCTTGACTTTCAGAAAGCCTTCGACAAGGTGCCACATAGGAGATTGGTGGGCAAAATTAGAGCACATGGTATTGGGGGTAGGGTACTGACATGGATAGAAAATTGGTTGGCAGACAGAAAGCAAAGAGTGGGTCCCTTTCAGAATGGCAGGCAGTGACTAGTGGGGTACCGCAAGGCTCGGTGCTGGGACTGCAGCTATTTACAATATACATTAATGACTTGGATGAAGGGATTAAAAGTACCATTAGCAAATTTGCAGATGATACAAAGCTGGGTGGCAATGTGAACTGTGAGGAAGATTCTATGAGGTTGCAGGGTGACTTGGACAGGTTGTGTGAGTGGGCGGATGCAGTTTAATGTGGATAAGTGTGCGGCTATCCACTTTGGTGGTAAGAATAGGAAGGCAGATTATTATCTGAATGGTGTCAAGTTAGGAAAAGGGGAAATACAACGAGATTTGGGTGTCCTAGTGCATCAGTCACTGAAAGGAAGCATGCAGGTACAGCAGGCAGTGAAGAAAGCCAATGGAATGGTGGCCTTCATAACAAGAGGAGTTGACTATAGAAGCAAAGAGGTCCTTCTACAGTTGTACCGGGCCCTGGTGAGACCGCTGCTGGAGTACTGTGCGCAGCTTTGGTCTCCAAATTTGAGGAAGGATATTCTTGCTATTGAGGGCATGCAGCGTAGGTTTACTAGTTTAATTCCCGGAATGGCAGGACTGTCATATGTTGAAAGTCTTGAGCGACTAGGCTTGTATACACTGGAATTTAGAAGGATGAGAGGGGATCTTATTGAAACATATACGATAATTATGGGGTTGGACACATTAGAGGCAGGAAACATGTTCCCAATGTTGGGGGTGTCCAGAACAAGGGGCCCCAGCTTAAGAATAAGGGGTAGGCCATTTAGAACTGAGATGAGGAAAAACTTTTTCAGTCAGAGAGTTGTGAATCTGTGGAATTCTCTGCCTCAGAAGGCAGTGGAGGCCAATTCTCTGAATGCATTCAAGAGAGAGCTCTTAAGGATAGCGGAGTCAGGGGGTATGGGGAGAAGGCAGGAACGGGGTACTGATTGAGAATGATCAGCCATGATCACATTGAATGGTGGTGCTGGCTCGAAGGGCCCATTGGCCTCCTCCTGCACGTATTGTCTATTATCCATTGTCTAAATTTGTCCTTTCGTTCAAACGGGTGAGATTTATTTATGATTAGAAACTATTCGTGGCATTTTTGCTTCCCCAGTATCTGCCTCTTTTCTCAACCACCAACAAGTGCTATCAACTATGGGGATGTATTGGCAAGCTATATGAACAGAAGATTAGTAACACTGGTGCTGAGAGACAAAGAGACGTTGGGGAAATGGAGTACAGGGAGAAAGACTAGAGAGAATGTATGCTCAGGCCACTGTTTAAGGGTTAGGCAGTTGTTTTGCTAGACACAAGGAACATCCCTAGTTTCGGACCCTAGTTTACGAAAAGGGATACAAAGTGGTGGAGTAACTCAGCTGGGGGCATCTCTGGACAACATGGATAGGCAATATTTTGGGTCAGGACCCTTCGTCAGAACTTTTTGTTGGTCACAAAGTGAGGAGGAAGAAGCAAAAGCAATTTGGATACAAATAACTCATGAGGTCTTCATGCTTCCTTTTACAGGTAAAAGGAAAAGGTTATGAGGTATTTGAAAAGGAATTTGACGATTACATTCCCTTCCAGGTAGTGTTAGGGTCAATTATGGTTTTGGCAATAAGGGTATGAAATATGAAAAATGTGGCTCAGCCAGATTTAGCGACAGATATGTCTGGCAATTGTAGCCTGCAGATAAGAAAATGATGGTGGAGAAAGTAAAACATGGCCAGAGAATGGTTACAATGATTAACTGTTGCGATGAATGTAAAGATTAGATCATTGGAATGTTGAAAATACACTTGTAAATGATGTGGTAAGGAGATTTTATTTCTCTGGGCCATTAATACGATGCAAACGAAAATACCATTGAAAAGGAGCAGAAAGATGTTGAAAGACACAAGGTATGACCAAGATAATATTGCCATTGAATGAGACATTGAGAATGCAGAGGTCATGAGAGACAGGGTCAAAGTGGTAATGTTATGGAATAAATGTTTTAGAATGGATGAGGGAGAAGAGGGCAAATTTTGGGAGTGCGGCAGAAAGAATGGGTAATTCATTATTGCAGCTTGTAGGAGAAAGAATGAGGTGGACAACTCGGAGTAGTAAGGAACAGAGGGAGCTTAGTGTGCAAGTCCATAGATACATGAAGATGACAACATAGATAGACAATGTGGTTAGGAGAGCATAGAGGATACTGACCATCATTGGCTGGGGCATTGAATACAACAGTAGGAAGGTTATGCTCCAACTTTATAAAACAATGGTCAAACCTCAGCTGAAGTAATATATGCCGTTCTAATCACCGAGGTATATGAAGAATATTTTCAAGCTAGAGAGGATGCTGAAGAGATTCACAAAAGATGTTGCTGAATTAGAGCAGATCAGTTATGAGGGGAGTCTGGAGAAGCTAGGCCTGTCCTTCCTGGAATATAGGAAATGAAAAGGTGACATGTTGAGATACATTATGAGATGTATATAGATTGGGTAGACTGCAGGAAATATTGCCCATTTCAGAGGTAGATGAAGCGAGTGAACATAGGCTTTAGGGTAAAAGGGAAGAGATTTGGAGGGGATATTAGGGGGGCCTTCAACTAAGAGAGGGGTAAGTAGCTGGAATGCACTGCCTGAGAGAGTGGTTGAAGCTCAGTCATTAACAGCGGTTACAAAATGTCTAGATGAGACTTGAATTGGCGAGGCAAAGAGAGCTGTGAACCAAGTGTCGGTCAATTGGGTTAATATGTAAAGTGCCCACTGGTCGGCATGGGTGAGTTGGGCTGAATTACTTGTTTCCTTCTTGGATGACTGTTAGATAAATATGTGATTTTAAACATATCCAATTCACCATTTAGAATTTGGTACCGCCAAACTATTACTTTGTATATTCTATCTGGATTTCTTCATGATGTGAACTGAGATAAGCCTTCCAGTGGATTAAATGTGTATCAGCCATACAATCAGTAATCACCGGAAATTAAGGCAGAAGTAGATGTATTCTTGATTAGTACGGGTGTCGGGGGCTATGGGGAGACGAGAGAAGAATGTGGTTAGGAGGGAGAGATAGATCAGCCATGATTGAATGGCGGAGTAGACTAGATGGGCTGAATGGCCTAATTCTGCTCCTATCACTTATGAACATGAAATCAATAAGGGATTTCACAAGCTTTTTACGTAATGTTTGATGACTAAAGTATTTTCAAAATTTAATCTGATTGTTACTATGAAATTTTAAAAGAGCAATTAAGCTCAAAGTTGCTACTCTACTTTATGAAGAAAATAAGGTTGTCTATTCTTGCCAACTTGGATTGAAACAGTCTGATGCCATTGGGAAAGTACATAGAACAACCAGATAATTGGTGTGCTATAAAGGGCTGCTTGTCTCGAGCTATTAGAAGAAGAGGTTATTCGTGATTACGATTCAGATATTGCTACTGAGTGTGTGTCAGATCATGTTAATATATCAAATATCCACTGGGCACATAAGGTCACCTGCTGTGAAGCTTCAGTGGTGGAACAGCATTAGCAAAGCACAAACATGAATGCTACTCGCTTGGAAAATGGTTAGAAATCATACAGCACCCACAGAACAATATCTCCAGTAAGGAGCTACAGTAACTCTTTCAGGTGGAGAAACAGCAATGAAGTCACTGAACAACAGAGGCAGATCTTGGTTTATTAACATAATTATGAGTGATGATATTTCAAATACTTCTAAATGATTGCCTATATCATGCATAGTGCTTTCTTGCAGCTGGGAGATAAGGAGAGAGAGTCTTTTAGGTCACTTAAATGAAATATGAACCATTGTCGATGAAATTCAATACAATAACATGTGGAGCGATTTATCTTGATAGGTAACTTGAAGAGAGACAATGCATGTCAAATGGTATACTTTTTATAGTAGTTGGAAAAAAGAGATAATCTTGGAGGTGCAGTGTTCAAATTATATTAAGTGTCAGGGCAGTTTAACAAAAATGTCGATGGAGATGAATATGGCAAAATGGGATCATGAGCATTATGAATGGGGGATTGGACACAAAAGCTAGAAAGTAACACTAAGCATTAAAGCGTGAATTTGATTTCGGAAGGAGAATTGTTTTTAATTCCGTACTTGAGGAAGGATTTGCAGGAAGTTTGGTTTGCTAGAATGGTTACATATTATATTTAGATAATAGACTGAAGAAACTTGTACAAAACACAAACTGCTGGAGGAACTCAACAGATCAGGCAGCATCTATGGAGGGATTCAGAGAGATGGTTCAGGTCGGGACCCTACTTCAGACCAATCTGAAGACGAATCCTGATCCGAAACATCATCTATCCATTTCCCAGCACAGATGATGCCAAAACCATCGAGTTCTTCCAACATCTTGTTTTTTTAACACAAGATTCAGGTATCTCCTTCCAGTCTCTTCTGTCTCAACCCAAGGGTATCTATTCTCCTCATATCAGAGAAACACGAGAGGAAATTTGATCGAAGTGTTTAAAATCATGCAGGATCAGGGTAGGAATAAGTCGAGAAAAATTATTTTCCGTGACTGAAGAGCTAGAAACCATGACACAAGCATAGGATGAAGTTGATGGTGAGACAAAGAAAGATTGGATTGGGAAAGTACTGGTTGGGTGGGCAGTAAAAGCAGGCTCAATGACAGCCTTCAAACGGGAATTAGATAAATATTGGAAAGGAAGAAAATCCAGAGATCTGGAGAAAGTGCAGAAAAATGGCACCAAATGAATTGCTCTCTGAAGAAGTAACACAGACCTGATTCTAACAAATAATAATTCGATTACGTGAATAGTTTAAATTATTCCATACTATTTTCAGATCACTTTCATTCAGTCTTCAGGGATATGGACTGAGAATGGGACCAACATCTTGGTGGCAATAGATGAGTTGGTCCTTAGAGCATGTTGCTGTGCTGTGCTATTCTATTACTGTCTGGCTCTATTATATTTCTCTCAGTTAATCAACAAGCACATTTCCAAACTTCATTGTATTAAAGTAGATAGCTAAAAATAAACAGAGCGAACCTGAAAGTGAGACTGAAAGCCAAGAAATATTTCTCCTCTCCTCCAGTGGTTACCTTGACTTCCACTCTGCGACCACCGCAACTGTGTCATGTTGCCGGATTTGAAGAATACCTCGGTGAAAACAACAATTTCAATCATTGGCTCAAGGATCTGAATTTGTAAGAACTTGTAATGAATGAGAAGGAAACAACATTGTTTTGTGTCACACATGTTTCAGAGAAACTGTCGATGAATAATTCTTCTTAAATTGGCCAGTTAAAGATGTTATTAGCAATTGGCTGAACTTGTTTTGGTTAATGAAATTAATCTTAATCTCCAATTTATATCAACAAAATAAATTAATTTTGAATTTATGTATTTAAATATTAAATTCTAAACAATAGACAATAGACAATAGACAATAGACAATAGGTGCAGGAGTAGGCCATTCAGCCCTTCGAGCCAGCACCGCCATTCAATGCGATCATGGCTGATCACTCTCAATCAGTACCCCGTTCCTGCCTTCTCCCCATACCCCCTCACTCCGCTATCCTTAAGAGCTCTATCCAGCTCTCTCTTGAAAGCATCCAACGAACTGGCCTCCACTGCCTTCTGAGGCAGAGAATTCCACACCTTCACCACTCTCTGACTGAAAAAGTTCTTCCTCATCTCCGTTCTAAATGGCCTACCCCTTATTCTTAAACTGTGGCCCCTTGTTCTGGACTCCCCCAACATTGGGAACATGTTTCCTGCCTCTAATGTGTCCAATCCCCTAATTATCTTATATGTTTCAATAAGATCCCCCCTCATCCTTCTAAATTCCAGTGTATACAAGCCCAATCGCTCCAGCCTTTCAACATACGACAGTCCCGCCATTCCGGGAATTAACCTAGTGAACCTACGCTGCACGCCCTCCATAGCAAGAATATCCTTCCTCAAATTTGGAGACCAAAACTGCACACAGTACTCCAGGTGCGGTCTCACCAGGGCCCGGTACAACTGTAGAAGGACCTCTTTGCTCCTATACTCAACTCCTCTTGTTACGAAGGCCAACATTCCATTGGCTTTCATCACTGCCTGCTGTACCTGCATGCTTCCTTTCATTGACTGATGCACTAGGACACCCAGATCTCGTTGAACTCCCCCTCCTCCTAACTTGACACCATTCAGATAATAATGGTACTCTAATTTGCAAAGTTTTGAAAAAGAAAAGGTTTCTTCAACTGAAAGTAAAGTATTACCTGCAAAGACCCAACTGTAACTCCACTCATGTGATACCAAAAGACTAATTTACACTTTGGACCAGTGAGCGATATTTCTGGAGTGGAGATTTCAGCCGTGTGTCCAAATTTCCCATTTGAGCTATCAGCATAAAGGTACCAGCCGTGTTTCGTGGCCCTGCAAATGTAAGCTAAATGTTTAAAGTCGGTTTGTTCAAATTTTGCAATCCCCTATCATACATTGGAAAGTAAATGGCAATTATTTAATGGTTCAGTTATACAATATAGGTGGTGTATTATAACTTTTATACTTATCCAACCAGTCAATTAATAAGTTGAAATTTAGAAATGCTGCATACACAGCAATACAGGTAACTTTATATAAGCTACTGCTGGAATTGGCAGAGATGATGAAAATGTAGAATACCTCTATTAGAAGACACAAATAAATGTTTGAAACACTATTTGGAAAAAAAACCCTTAATGGACTCCTCGCTGTAACTTTAAAGTCTAAAGAACTAGTTGGAAGTAGATGGTGAGCGTGGACTCTCTGTACCTATTTTCTATGTTTCTATGTTACTATGACTCGGTGGGCCGAAGGACCCCTTTCCATGCTGTATCTTTAACCTGTTCGTGGCCAAGTTTCTTTTCACTAATGGCCATGACCCAAATATACTCGGGGATGGCACTGAACAGGTTAAACTATAATTAACTACAGCTCTCACCAAGCTGTTCCAGTACAGTTACAATAAGGCAATGTGGAAAATTCCCTAGGTATGTCCTGTCACAAAAAGCTGGATCAAATTCAGTCTGGTTTCTTATCATGCAATCACTCTGCTCTCAAAGATTAGCATAACAACGGAAGGGTTGGCAATGAACTTGCTCACCAATGTCCAGTTTGGGTTTTTTCAAGACCACTTAGCTCCAGACCTCGTCATTACCTTGGTGCAAACTTGGACCAAATTAGCTCAATTCCAGGAATGAGTTAAGTCTGAAAGACCTTGACACCATGAGAGCATTTGACTAGTTGTGGAAGGAACTCGGGTAAAGCTTAAATTAATAGGCATGCAGGGGAAAACATTATAAAGGCTGGAGTCGTACTATAGACAAAGGTAGATGGTTGTTGGAGGTCAATGATCCCAACCCCAATAATACCATTTCAGTTCCTCTGGGTAGTCCTCAGGGCTCAGCCATCCTCAGCTGCTTCATTAGTGAGCATTCTTCCATCAGAAGTGGGGATATTTGTTGATAATCACATTATATGTTCAATCCCATTTGCCGCACCTCACCATTCACTAAAATAGATTAGCCATTGAATGGCATTGTAAATTCGGTGGGAAAAATGGCCTAATTCTGCCCCTAATTCTTATAGTCATTCAGCAAGACTGAGACTGCATTCAAGGCATGGGCTGATATGGGCCAATTAATATTTACACTATATGTATGTCTCCGATTACGACCATTGACACCCCACAGCACTGATCACCCAAGGCTCAAAATTGAGCCGAAACCTAACTGGACCAACTACAGTCAAGTGGGTGTGGCGACAAGAGCAGGTCAGAGGCTAGGTATCTTGCAACGTGTGATTTATATCCACAAGCAATGAGGGATAAACCGCGCATGTAATGGAGTAATCCCCTCTTGGCTGGATGAGTGCAGCTTTGACAATTTCACAAAGCTCGACATCACCAGCCCACTTGACCGCCACACCATCCGCTACCCTAAAGATTAATTTCTTTCACCGCCAGTGCACAATGGATGCTGCCTGTATCAGTTACAGATTACACAGCTGCTGATCCCCAGTCTACTTCAATAGAACCTCCCAAACCTCTGGTCTCTACCATGAAGAAGATGGAAAGCATAAGGCACCTGAGAACATACCATCTGGATATTTCTTGCAAAATCTGAAATAAGATCTGAAGGTTTTAGAAATGCTTAACAAGTCAGGCAGGGTAGATGCTACCTAATCTGCTAGGTACTTCCAGCACTCAGATTTTTATGTCGCATTGTATTTTTTTTAGTTTAGGTTTGAAATACAATAGACAATAGACAATAGGTGCAGGAGTAGGCCATTCGGCCCTTCGAGCCAGCACCGCCATTCAATGTGATCATGGCTGATCAATCTCAATCAGTACCCCGTTCCAGCCTTCTCCCCATACCCCCTGACTCCGCTATCCTTAAGAGCTCTATCTAGCTCTTTCTTGAATGCATTCAGAGAATTGGCCTCCACTGCCTTCTGAGGCAGAGAATTCCACAGATTTACAACTCTCTGACTGAATCACTGATTGAGGCCTGTTCATGGTTGAGGAAGTACCACATAATGGAGGCCAGCAGTACTTGAGTGCACCATGGTTCCACAGCAGGTTAAAATGAATTTAGGATTTGGACAGAGACCACACGGTGGAACATCTGGTTAACAAATCCAGCCTATGGGGTTGATTAATAATAAAAATAAATGCAGAACCTCTCCAGAAGTGAAATATGGGCCATGTATTTTTTTTGAGCTGTGACTGAATTACATTGTCAGCACATCATTGTTTCTGACATGTTATTTGTTCTTGGGATACGGCTGATAATCTTTATTCTTGGGATGTGGGTGATGTTACCAAGGCTACATTTATTTCCGTTTCTGGGTTAACTTGACAAAGTCTTTGTCATCAGCTGCTCCAGTCTTTGTTGTATTGACAGTCCCAAGGTTGCATTTGATTCTCAATTTCAACATTTTGATTTGGTGATACTGACAGTGCACTCAGGATGATATGGATATTGAAAACTTGGTTGTCCCATTACTGTGATTCCTTCATCCATATAATGAATGGGATGTTGCTGTGCTATGCGGTGTATCGTAAGGTCATAGGTGATAGGAGCAGAATAAGGCCATTCGGCCCTTCGAGCCAGCACCACCATTCAATGTGATCATGGCTGATCATTCTCAATCAGTACCCCGTTCCTGCCTTCTCTCCATACCCCCTGACTCCACTATCCGTAAGAGCTCTATCTAGCTCTTTCTTGAATGCATTCAGAGAATTGGCCTCCACTGCCTTCTGAGGCAGAGAATACAGAGCGGAAACAGGCCCTTCGGCCCACCGAGTCTGCACCGAGCAGCAATCCCTGCACATTACCATAATCCACCACACACAATGAACAATTTACATTTATATGAAGCCAATTTACCTACAAACCAGTACGTCTTTGGAGTGTGGGAGGAAACCGAAGATCTCAAGGAAAACCCACGCAGGTCACGGGGAGAAAGTACAAACTCCGTACAGACAGCACCCATAGTCGGGATCGAACCCGGGTCTCCGTTGCTGCAAGCGCTGTAAGGCAGCAACTCTACTGTTGTTCCACCATGTCGTTCCATGTATTCTGACATGTAAACAGATTAACAGTCCTTCATCATCATCAGGTCTAAATGCTGGAACTCTGGCCCCGGGAGTACCTTCACCAGTGCTTATAGAGTCATAAAGTCTTACATGTCTTTTGGCCCAATGTGCCCACACTAACACTAAACCTACCTGCCTGCGTTAAGCCCAGATCCCTCTAAACCTGTCCTGTTCATGTACCTGTCTAAATGTTTCTTATATGTTGCGATAGTATCTGCCTCAACTACCTCCTCTGGTAGCCCATTCCATACACCCACCACCATCTGTGTGAAAAAGTTATGCCTCAGGTTCCTATTAAATCTTTCTCCCTCCCCCCACCCCCATCACCTTAAACCTGCGCCCTCTGGATCAGTGGTTCAATAGTGTGGCTCACTTTCACTTTGTCCAGGCATGAGATACTGACCTCGTTAACAAATGCCTATGACTAGAAAAATGGGAATGTGTATGTCTGAGTTGTCAATAAATCCTTGAATGCTGGTGATCCCACAAATGTGCTCATAATTGTTTGCTCTCTGATGGGACCATCACAGATCAGCTGAGCAGAAAGTGGAGAAGCCTGTACCTTCCTCTCTGGACTCTGCACAGATGGCCCTGTCATTATTGTCTGGTCATGCTCAGTGATATCCAAGCTATGTGCTGTAATTGCATTGCTCCTGGTGCCTGTAACATGTGGCTTCTTTGATACTGCACCACAGTGTAGGCTATTGGCAAAGAAGAGCAAACGGCGAGTTGAATGCAGGTGTAAGAGAAATTGAGTTGCAAGGATAATGGAAAATAAGGAGAGGGAACTAATTTGATTGCTCTGAAGATGGACACAAAATGCTGGAGTAACTCAATGGAACAAGCAGCATCCCTGGATAGAAGGAATGGGTGACGTTTTGGGTCGAGACCCTTCTAGATTGCTTTCCCTGGATGTCGGCATGGGTGCGGTAATAAGGACAGCAAGGTCCGTCCGGCCAGACCATTTCACACGTCACTGTCCTTTATGGTCAGGTGTGCATACCCCCTACAAACAGCATAGCAGTAAAACTCAGTTTATCTTTGTGTTAGTAGTGTCTGTCTATGTGTGAGCTTTGGCCTTTAATAAACGTAGTGAAATGCCTGTGGATGCGCTTGCCTCATAGATCTAAATAAATTAATGAAAAGTGTTCTTATCGCACAGCATGTGTGTCAGCGTTTGATTTTAATGGTCAAAATGAATGCGACTAGAATCTTTGAATGATATGTCATGATAAAGTACTTAGAAATTCAATAAATACCGGCACCTATTTTTAAAAAAATAACCAAAATCAACTTTATTCAAAAACTCTTTGAATGAGATGTCATGATAAAGTACAGGCGACGACCTTGTAAACCTGGGGACATCATGCAACAGCGCCCGCAATAAGCAACGATACCTGCCGACAAGCCAGCTGTCGCCGAGAAATTTCAAACCGGATGATTTCTCAGCGACGCGCCGAGATCCACTACGATTTTTGGATGACTCCTCACGATCATGCCCAAGACACCCCGGCGAACTGTCGGCGACAGCCTAGTCGCCGGCAGTCGCATTAAAATCGTCTTAGTGGGACAGGCCCTTAAGAATCTACGTTGATACATTTGGAATCTTTCCACAGCTGTGATTTTTAAATATAATCTTTACAAAGGAAGCGAAGAACTGACTAATGAGCATTCTGGATTGTAGTAGTTGGCTCACATAGACAGTATTCATCCATCAATACTCTTGGATCCAAAGAGAGTTACATTTAATATCCATAAAGACCTAATGGCTACAAAAGTTGATTAGGTTCGGTAAAATATCTTGTCAAGGGAATAAGAGTGGAAATTAGGTTAGCCCAGTAAGCTCCTATGAGGAATCTTTGATTCTGTAAGTTAAGTGAAACTGTCCATTACCATGGGCGGCACGGTAGCGCAGCGGTAGAGTTGCTGCTTTACAGCGAATGCAGCGCCGGAGACACAGGTTCGATCCTGACTACGGGTGCTGCACTGTAAGGAGTTTGTACGTTCTCCCCGTGACCTGCGTGGGTTTTCTCCGAGATCTTCGGTTTCCTCCCACACTCCAAAGACGTACAGGTATGTAGGTTAATTGGCTGGGTAAAATGTAAAAATTGTCCCTAGTGGGTGTAGGATAGTGTTAATGTACGGGGATCACTGGGCGGCATGGACTTGGAGGGCCGAAAAGGCCTGTTTCCGGCTGTAGATATATGATGATGATATGATTAGATACAACAGCTATTGTTCCTGAAATAATATAATTTTGATGCAAAGCAATATCAAAGATGGCATCATTAAAATTGCTTTGTGTGAAGCATTCTAATGGATAAAATAGAATTACAATATCAATATACGAACAGAGGGCAAATCAAACCCAAGGTTTATACGAGCTTGGAACTTATTATATTTAGATGTTCATAGAAATTGTTCATAAAACTGGTGTATTAACTTAGCAACAAGAAGAAAATAAGGTTATTTTTCAAAGATTGCACATTTTAGATTGAAAGAATCAAAAAGTTGTAGAGAGAGAAACATGCCTTTTGCCCCATCATGTCCAATCTGACCTTTGTCTCCATATGCAATTTGCACACAAGGTCCATAATCCTTTGACCTTTGACTATTCTGAAGATTAGCGAGTTGGGACAATTTTAAAATTGCAACTTCTTTTTGTAGTAAGCTATGAATCTATTTTGTCATAGATCATCCATGGAATAGAATCGAGGTAGATTTAAAAAAATAAAATTTACAATAGAAGTTTCTTGTTAAAAGTCCACCTTGAAATCCAAAATGTCTCTCTGTGTAGTGTTTTTAAACATGTCACTTGAAGATTGGTAATTCATTTCATTTCACTGTACTGTGGCTCTATAAACAGCGCCGCTTTTCTTCAATTAAAGAGGTGACGAAGGACACTACCTGAAATTATGCTTCAATGTGCTGAACCTGATAAGCCCACCAACATATATATTCATGGAAATTTTGTGGCTTTTGGAATTGGTGCGGGAGGCAAAAAGGAGACTACGAGGCAATTATTGACAGAGAAAAAAAATCATTTCAAATTGATAACCTCTTTGCGCAAGTCAAATAATTGAGAAATGTATTTTTGTAAATTTGCTCACGTTGTGATAGCATCTGGCCTTTTGCAGAGTTTGCAGCTACAGTAGACTCAAGCCTTATCTTACTGGAACAGTAAGGAACTGGAATTAAAAAATGGCTATTTCTTTCTCACCAACCTACTTTCTATTCACCAGATTACTGGTGATGGGAAATTGTCAGGGTCCTGTTGGATGACATTTTCCATCACTTTATTATTGTTATCTTTTAACTCATCTTCACTCCAACCCATTCTTTCTCAGTGCCTCATGACAGTTAAACTCTTTAACTCTCAAGTCTTCCCTTCATCTTTTGACTTTCTTTTCTATTCTGTCCCACTATGCCGGTGCATTTCTCTGAATGGTTTCGCCCACTAATCCCTTGCATCATTCCACTCTGTGCTATCCTCAGTGACACTGTCCATTAACACTATAGGTCAATCCAAGCAATACATGTTTACCATCCCTATTGAAATCTGTCAGCTATCGGTCAGATTTTAAGTGAATATACAAAGTGGCTTTGGCAATGCTGCTCGTGAAGCAGCTTCTTTGCTCGCATCCCTCCAGCCCAGACATAATTTTAGGCAATTTGAGGCTCAGGCCTCATTGGTATGCCATACATCTGTCTCTTGAGTTTAGTTTAGAGATTCAGCATGGAAACAGGCCCTTCACCCTGCTGAGCCCATGTCAACCACTGTTCACCAGCTCACACTAGTTTTGTTATCCCATGTTCACATCTACTCCCTTCAAACTGGGGGCAATTTACAGAGGCCAATTAACCCTACAAATTCGCACGTCTTTGGGATGTTGGAAAAAATCAGAGCACCAGGAAGAAAGCATGCGGTCACTGGAGAAGCTGCAAACTCCACACAGACAGCACCTGGGGTCAGCGTCGAACCCAGGTCTCGGCAACACATTTAAATGGACCTGTTGGGCAGAAGGTCTTGTTGTGCTGCATGAATCTATGACTCTACACAATAATGAAGTCAGTGAAAACAAGAAGGATTTGGGCTTTATTTAGCATTTGAGTTACCAGAAGAAATGTTGCTGTACCTTGTCTTCTAAGTTTTTTATACCTTGAGTACATCTAGTTGCTTGGTCTTTAGTTAGGGTTCTGAGAAAATTAAATTATCAAAGCAGCAAAAAGGATTCTTTAAAATGAAATTAAATTCATACGTCGTATGATCGGTAGATGGTCTGTCACCCTCTTCTCCTGGATGTATGTCTGAGCCTTGCCCTGTGAACCACTGAAACACATTTCCAGTTGCCGATGGTTCTACTTGCTGCTCCCAACCACAGGTGATTCCATTACTGAAATCACAGATCTTCCCAACTGTGGAGAAAAACATACCGACATTTCTGGTGTAGTACTTTCTGGTTCATCAATATTGTATCGTACAAAAATATTTCTTATGCATCATTCTAGGATCCTATTTTAGATTTTGAAATAAACCTTGTTAGACCATAACTTCTGGAGCAAATACAAATTGTGATAGCAATAGCAATGCAAAACTAGCCTGAGAAAGTCTCCCCATGATTTGCTTTCACACCACTGTGAAGTATATGATCAACATTATTTGTGCAGTTCTGGTCCCTATTTCATAGCAAAGATATGATTAAATTAGATTTGAAAAGATTCACATGGATATTGACTGGATTGGAGAGCTTGAGTTATAAGGAGAGATTTGGAAGTTTGGGCCAAGGAAACGTTTGTGTTCCTGGAGCAAAGGAGGCTAAAAGGTAACCTGATAGAGGTAAATAAAATTATGAGGGGCATCGTTAGGATAAATAGCCAGGGTCTGCTTCCCATGGTAGAAGTGTTTAAAACTAGAAGGTCTAGATTTAAGTTAAGAGGAAGGATATTTAATGGGGATCTGAAGAGTAAATGTTCTCACAAAGAGTAATGAGTATCTGGAATCAGCTTGCCAGAGGAGGTGGTGGAACCAGGAACAGGAACACCACTTAAGTGGAATCTGGACATGCATTGAATGAGTAAGGCATAGGAGGATATGGAATGAATGCACATAAGTGGGATTAGTTTTGATAGTCATGGATGCAGTTTGCAGAAGGGCCTGTTTCTATGCTGACTCTATTTTTTCTTAAACTTGGTAATATTAATTAGAGATGACTGATCAACAATTTAGAGATCACAGTGTTTATATGCTGATGAGATATGCTCGACCCGAAATGTCACCCATTCCTTCTCTCCTGAGATGTTGCCTGACCTGCTGAGTTACTCCAGCATTTTGTGAATAAATACCTTCGATTTGTACCAGCATCTGAAGTTATTTTCTTACACTATGCTTTCCATTTATGTATCTACATGTCAATAAGTTTTGTTTCCCTCACTACAGCATGGTGCTGATCTCACAATCTTGCTCGTTTGTTAGGAATCTTATCATTTCTGTTAGAAGTTCTCCAATAATCTGTTCCCGATACCCTCCATATAATACATAGATTATGGAATCCTGATAAACCAGTAATTAATTTACATTCAGCTTCTCAGTGTCTAATTGCAAGTCAGACTTGAAGAAGAGATAGCCCACTGCTAGCTCAGGCTCGAGCGTACGAGCCGTTCCCTTGTAAAGCTGGTTCTTCACTGTTGTCAGACCATTGTAGGTCAGCAATGCCACAACAACAACAACAAGATATGCTTCAGTGCTGAAGAGACATACTGCCCTGGACATTTAAAGTTCCGAAGGGATTGGCTTTATTCTTAAAAATATTCATTCTTTCTATTCCCCTCATACATTCCTTGAAGCTCGACAGAATATGCTTCCCACATGATGCTAGTCAATTTATTACAACCAATGGCCAGGAATTTCATTATTTCGTTATTTTACTTCCTTCCCTTTTGTAAAGGCCAAAATAAGCAAAAAACTGAGTAAGTTGTACGCTCCTATCACTAAGACATATAGGCCTATATGTATCATTCTAACTAAATATTTTAGTATGCATAATTAACAAGAAGATTTATCACCATGATCACATTATAATTTACTTTACGTTTTAGTCTTTCCATGCATGGGCCCAAGCCAGCTCATTGATTTGGTCCTTCAATAGTGGTATATCCATAATGTATAGATGGGTGCCTAATGTGCGCATCAGCCTGGTTTAGCTAAGGCAGCCTCATGCAGAGACAACTGTAAGAACTGTTGGACCAAAATCTGTCATTTTATCAAAGTAAAATTGTGACTTTTGACACAAAAAGTCAAAAAACAGAAAATGCTTCTTTTTTTCTGCGACAAATGCAGAAAATCCCAGAAATATTCAGCAGGTCAGGCCACTTCTGAATGGAAATTACTTCTGTGGCAAATTTAACGTTTCGAGTCAGTCACCCTTTGTCTGGTGCGGCTTACCTCTCTCCACAGCTGCTGCCTAACCTGCTGAGGAGCTCATGTATTTTCTGTTTGTATTTAAGATTCATATAATTTGGAACTTTTGCTCTTCAGTCTCGTTCTTAATTTGGCATACTTTAGTTCATTTTATACCTGAAATCAGCTGTTTGCATGATACCCACTGTGCCTGATGAACAACAGTTCACACATGATGGAAAACAGAATGAAGAAAGCAGATCAATGATTTTATATGTACATTGGGACAAAAAATATGTAGATGGAAATGAATCGGAAAGCACAAAAAGAAATCAACTTTACAAAGAGGAGTAACAATAAGCAAGTTCAGCAAAAAGTTATTTTAGAGATAAAGGTAGAATATGGAGCAATACAATAAAAGGGACAAAGAGAAAGATAAAAATTGCCTGTGAGAAAGTGAAACAAAGACAGAATGTAAATGGTATGGAAAGCCTATTTTTATTCCATTACAGATAGAATAAGCAAATATTCAACAATGGGAAGATTGATATGGAGGATTTAGCTCTTAGGGCTAAAGGAATCAAGCGATACGGGGAAAAAGCATGAACGGGGTACTGATTTTAGATGATCAGCCATGATCATGTTGAATGGCGCTGCTGGCTCAAAGGGCCGATTGGCCTACCCCTGCACTTATTTTTCTATGTTTCTATTTCAGTGTAATGGGCCATGCTGAGAAGTGTAGAATTGAACATCATTTCATTTCTGTATGAAAATATTCTTTTAATATTTTCTGTGTTTTTACACCACTTTACATTAAATGGAATTTTGGAGTTAAACATTTAATTGCTTAATTCCCTCAAACTGTCTTACATATAATTAAAAATAAAAATGGATACCTACCACAGAATAATTCATCTGAATTGTCAGAGCAATCTTCCCTAAAATCGCACTTCTTGCTAATGTCAACACATTGTCCATTTGTTATACAAACAAATTCATTCATTGTGCAGTTGTTGGGCGGAATAGTGGAAGGTTTCGTTGGTCCTGATGTTGTTGGAATTATGGCTGGTAAATCACCTGAGTGAGGACAATAATCAGAATTATTCCAGTTCCAAAGTAGATTTTTTTGTAAACATAGAACATAGTGTCACTGAATAATATGGCCACAATAAAGTGCTGTTGAAAAAAGAAACACCTTGCCTGCTCTGAATCCCACTTCTGTGCTGGACATGCACCACACACCTAGCAACTGCTCTGTTTCTGCTATCTTTGTTTCTGGAATTCACAATCCCAGCTGTGGAATAAATGACATGGTCTAACATTTTGGCAATCACCATTTCTGGACAGTCATTGAGGAGCATCAGCTGAAAATAAATCCCTTGGCCTTGCAAGGAGAACTGAGTTGTCTTACGGGAAAATTATTAATTTTTAAACTAATCATGTTCTATTGACCCTAAAAGCTCTGAAATGGAAGAAAAGTGATAATATGGAACATCGAACAATACAGCACAGCAACAGACCGTTTGTCCCACAAAGTCTGTGCCGAATGCAAGGCCAGGATAAATTAATCTCATCAGCTTGCATGTGATCCATATCCCTCCTTTCCCAGCATATCCATATGTCTATCTAAAATCCACTTACACACTCCTGCCTCCATCTATCCAGCGTGTTCTAGGCACCCGTCAGTGTAAAAAAAACTTGCCCTGCATATCTCACTTAAACCTTGCCCCTCTCACCTTACAGCTATGCCCTCTAGTCTTTGACATGTCTACTCTGGCATAAAGGTGATGACTATCTAGCCTATCTGTGCCTCGCATAATTTTATATACTTCTATCAGGTCTCCCCTCAACCACTGGCATTCTAGAGAAAACAATCCTAGTTTGTCCAACCTCTCCTTGTAGTAGGCCCAGCGCAAATTGGAGGAACAGCATCTCATATTTCTATTCGGCAGTTTGCACCCCAGCGGTATGAACATTGACTTCTCCAACTTCAGATAGTTCTTCTGTCCCTCTCTTTCCCCTCCTCCTTCCCAGTTCTCCCACTGTCTTCCTGTCTCCTGCTACATCCTATCTTTGTCCCGCCCCCTCCCCTGACATCAGTCCGAAGAAGGGTCTCGACCCGAAACATCACCCATTCCTTCTCTCCTGAGATGCTGCCTGACCCGCTGAGTTACTCCAGCATTTTGTGTCTACCTTCAATTTGCATCTGCAGTTATTTTCCTACTCTCCTTGTAGTTAATACCTTCTAATCCAGGCAGTATGATGGTAGAACCTCTCCTGCACCCTCTGCAAAGCAATGCACAGTGACAAACTTTGACAATAAAAGAACATTTTAAAATGTTGTCCTGTGTATCAAGACACTGGGTTTTATTTCTCTCTGCTAAAGTAGCCATATGATAACAAAATTGGTTCAGGATGAAAACTGCTCAATTTGTTTTGATACAGTTATTCCAGAATTCCAGTCATTTTCTAAAGAGTTTTCTTGTGAAATGGAAACCATTTCTGCCCCTTAAATTCCTTTGTCATTCCAAACTGTTCAGACATCACCCATAGAAGCATCAACATAAAAACATAGAAAATAGGTGCAGGAGCGGGCCATTCGTCCCTTCGAGCCAGCACCGCCATTCAATATGATCATGGCTGATCATCCAAAATCAGTACCCCATTCCTGGTTTCTCCCCGTATCCCTTGATTCCATTAGCCCCAAGAGCTATATCTAACTCTCTGTTGAATACATCCAGTAATTGGCCTCCACTGGCTACTGTGGCAGAGAATTCGACAGATCCACAATTCTTTGGGTAAAAAAGTTTTTCCTAATCTCAGTCCTAAATGGACTACCCCTTATTCTTAAACTGTGATCCCTGGTTCTGGACTCCCCCAACATTGGGAATATTTTTCCTGCATTTAGCCTGTCCAATCCCTTAAGAACTTTAAATGTTTCTATAAGATTCCGTCTCATTCTTCTAAATTCCAGTGAATATAACCCCAGTCGATCAAATCTTTCACCATAAGCCCAGTCGATCCATTCTTTCATTGGTCACATACTCGGTCACTCTTGGTGGCTGTTTAAGAATACCGTGGCCTCTTTAAAGTCTGCAATCTCCCTCTCAGTAGTGTTAGTGTAAGATATTTTAATTTGTTTTGTCGGTCGACTGCTTTATATTTAATATTTCCCTCTGTTTTTCATTTTCTCTTTCATAGTGAGCTTGAACATTTATATTCCACATCACTATGATTCAAAGGACGTCAACGGCACAATGGCACAGCAGTAGAGTTGCTGCCTTACAGCGCCAGAGACTAGGGTTCGATCCTGACAATGGCTGCTGTTTGTATGGAGTTTGTACGTTCTCTCTGTGACCAAGTGGGTTTTCCCCAGATGCTCTGGCATGAGAATTAGAACAAGCTGGGTTTCAAAGGAATTCAGGAACCATGGGCCTAGAGAGTTTAAAGTAAGCACAGGAACTGGTGCCCCAGTCTGTCAAATAGAGTGTCGGAACTTGGTTCCTGTTGTATTAAATGGATAGTGGGAACCAGAGTCCCAGTGTGTTGAAGGGAACAGTGGAACTAGAGCTGTGATGTGTTAAAGAAGCAATGCCCTTGTGTTGAAGGGAATATGGAATTCAGTACCCAGTGAGGCAGATTCTGAACCATTAGAATTCCTGAGAACTGGATGGTGAAATATAAGTGTTTTCATGTACCAACTACAGTTCATTCCTTACCCTTGACACCCCTACTATGTGCTCATCGATTTAGAACATCGAGTAGAGAACAATTCAGCACAGGAACAGGTCCTGCGTCCCACAATGTCCAGGCTGAACATGCCAGGTTAAATTAATCCCCTCTGCTTAAACTAATCTCCACTCTTCCCTTCACTATTTACATTTGCTCTTGATCCACTGAGTCCTCAGTTGTAACATTGGTCTGTATGATGTTCATATCTCTCCATGGGCTTGTCCCTTCCATCACTGTAACTTTCTTCTGCTCTGCAACTTGTTGAGAATGCTGTTTTCCTGTACATTTGGACTCTAGAGAAATAGAGGATGCAGACTTCCCCAGTCATCTCACCTTTAAACATGGTATTCCCCCCCTTTCTTCCTCAGCCCTGCTTCCCATTTAAAGATATTTTAAGCCTAACTCTGTGATCTAGTTCCTTGACCCGTTTAATCATTTGGCTTAATATCTCCTTTGCTGTTGTCAATTTGTATATGATTACTCTTGCCTGAAGCTCGGGACTGTTCACTGCATTAAAGTTTCTACATAAATTTGAACAATTATTTTAGATCATCTAATGATATATGGTATTTGCCCCCCTGTACTGTTTTATGAAATACTCTGCATATTCTACTCCTTATTTTCTGTGGCAACAAAATACAAGATTTTCAGGGCACACTATATAAGTTCATAAGTTATTGGAGCAGGCCCATCAAGTTTACTCTGCCATTCAATTATGGCTGATCTATCTTTACCTCTCAATCCTATTCTCCTGCCTTCTCCCCATAACCCTTGACACCCTTACTAATCAAGAATCATGATTTAACTGGAGACACACACTTCTTTACTACAATAATGATGGTTTTCTATAACCACATTAGTTATATTCTGTTCAACATTGCCTTTCAGTTCTGAGAATGATTGGTCAAGTGGTGCACAAAGAGGCTAGACACTTAATGTTAATAAATGCCTGTCGCACTATTTTTCTGTAATTAATATGCTTACCACTGTAAAGATCACAATTCATGAAGGAAATGTCATCAATTCCAATGTCTCCTCCTAGGTTATCTCCTACAGTGCCTTCCACTAGTATCTGTTTCAAAATACAAAAACAAGAATTTTATCCTCGTACTAACTGCCAACATAAAAATTATTAGATCAGCTATGGGAACACATTGAATGAATGAATGCCTTTATTTGTCGTTGAAAGCACTGCAAACAACAAAATTATTATTGCCACTCCATTGGTGCATAATATACTAACATAAAAGCACAGGACACAATTTAAAAACAATGTTATTTAACTAGGGCTTAAGATAAATAAATAATCAATATTGCAATATATCAATAAACGATGGCGATAGTAAGGTAAAATTCGAGATAGGTAGCAGCATGGAAGATTGCAGCATGAGTAATACTCAGTAGCTTTTCATATTGAGTGTGCAGATTGCTTTGGGGAAGAAACTGTCTCTTAGTCTGGCGGTGCGTGTTTTGGCTGACCTATAACGCCTTCCGGAGGGCAACAGTTCAAACAGGTGGTGACTGGGGTGTGTGGAGTCTTTAATGATGTTAGTGGCTCTGCTGAGGTGGCGTGAGATGGCAATATCCTCCATGGAGGGCAGTGGGCAGCCGGTGATTCTCTCTGCTGTTTTTACCACTCTTTGGAGCGTTTTGTTATTTGCAGCAGAGCAGCTGGCATACCACACTGACATGCAATATGTCAGTAGACTCTCAATAGTCGCCCGGTAGAAGGCCACCAGCAGCTCCTTCCTGGTGTTGTACCTCCTGAGCACTCTCAGGAAGTGGAGTCTCTGTTGTGCTCTCATGATAGTTGCAGTGGTGTTGGCCGACCAGGAGAGGTCCTCAGATATGAGGACTCCTAGGAATGTAAAGGTCTGCCCCCTTTCCACCCACGCCCCATTTATGCAGAGCGGGGCCGGGTCCGCGTCCCGTTTCAACAGTTCAACAGTTCAACAGAGCTTTATTTGTCATTTGGTACCAAGGTACCGAACGAAACTACATAGCAGTTCCACCCGAAATCAGGTATTAGCTCCTTTGTCTTGGTTGTGTTCAGTGCCAGGTTATTTACCAAACACCACTCTGACAGTCGCTGTATCTCATCCGTGTATGCTGACTCATGCCCCCCTAAGATAAGCCCGACGACAGTTGTGTCGTCAGTAAATTTAATAATCGTGTTGGACGGGTGGGCAGGTGTACAGTCATAGGTGTATAAGGAGTAAAGGAGTGGACTCAGCACACAGCCTTGAGGTGTGCCAGTGCTTAGTGTGATGGAGGAGGAGATGTAGGGGCCGGTTTTAACTCTCTGTGGGCGGTTTGTGAGAAAGTCTGATCCATGTACAGATGGAGGAGGGTGAGAGCCCGAGGCCAATCAGTTTGTTGATTAAAATGTCCGGAATGATTGTATTGAATGCTGAGCGATAATCAATGAATAACATCCTCACATAGCTTTCCCGATGTTCCAAGTGGGTCAGTGCGGTGTGAGTTGCTATGACAACGGCGTCCTCAGTCGATCTGTTATCTCTGTAGGCAAACTGATATGGATCGAAGGAGGAAGGTAGACTGGTTCTAATGTGATGCAAGACTAGTTTCTCAAAGCACTTCATAATCACTGGTCAAAGCAATCGGTCTATAATCATTCAGGTCCTCAGGGACTGTTTTTTGGGGAATAGGAATGATGGTGGCTAACTTTAAGCAGGGTGGTATAATAGCTTGTGACAGAGAGATGTTAAAAATCTTTGTGAAGACCCCAGCGAGTTGGTCAGCACATGCCTGGAGTACTTAATTGTCCAATTATAAATACCAAATCCTACTTTACAATATATATATATATTCCCATTGATAGCTGTAAACCTCTACCTCCTTTGAGGAGTCCTTAAAGATGATTAATAAAGATGGAGAAGTTGATGTTGTCTATGTTGACTATAGTAAGGCATTTGACAAGGGATATGGGTTACATAGAAATAGAAACATAGAAAATAGGTGCAGGAGGAGGCCATTTGGCCCTTCGAGCCAGCACCACCATTCATTGTGATCATGGCTGATCATCCCCAATCAGTAACCTGTGCCTGCCTTTTCCCCATATCCCTTGATTCCACTACCCCCTAGAGCTCTATCTAACTCTCTTTTAAATTAATCCAGTGAATTGGCCTCCACTGCCTTCTGTGGCAGAGAATTCCACAAATTCACAACTCTCTGGGTGAAAAAGGTTCTTCTCTAATCAGCTTTAAATGGCCTCCCCTTTATTCTTAGACTGTGGCCCCTGGTTCTGGACTCCCCCAACATTGGGAACATATTTCAGTCCAGTCCAGTCCTTATATAACTTAATACGTCTCTATAAGATGTGCTGTAGAAAGCGTCCTATTGAGATGCATCACAACTTGGTTTGGCAATAGCCCTGCCTTGGAGTACAAGAAATTAAAGAGAGTTCTGGATGCAGCTCGGTCCATCACACAGACCATCCTCCGCCCCCCCCCCCCCCCCCATAAACTTCACTTTGCCTCCAGAAAGCAGCTGACATCATCAATGACCATTTGCAGCCTCTTCCTGTGGGCAGAAGATACAAAAGCTTGAAAGTGTCTAGCAACAGATTCAGAAACAGTTTCTTTCTTGCTGTTATCAGACTACTGAACAGCCCTCCCATACTCTAAGGGTGTAGTCCTGATCTCTCAACCTACCTCATTGTGGCCCTTGCACTTTGTATTATTTGCACTTTCTTCATAGCTGTAATGCCATAATGCTATGAGACTAAATTCTGCACTGTATTTTTCCCTTTTTCACTAACTCTTGTTCTTGTGTATGACCTGACTGTACTCATGTATAGTACACTTTGACTGGATAGCACGCATGGAACGTTTTTCACTGTATCTGGGTGTACATGACAATAATAAACCAATATCAATATCAAGATACAGTGGGAGAGATTGAACCGCACTGAGGAAATTCTGACGTGTAATTCTGTCTAAATTTACACTCACATTAACCTCAGTGCCTTTGATGTTCAAATAATCCTCTCTGTGCAATTTGCGGTAAATCTCGCCAAGGTCATGTTAACTGCTATCACAGATTTTTATTACTGTGTTGTGAATACTGAATGGGAAAAAAAATCTGTTTCACAAAGTGTAATTACACTGGAAATTGGTGATAATGTTTTACTGGCTACAAGTACTCCTAATGCAAGCAATTTATTGTTCTTAAACAGATTAGTTTAGTAGTATTGACTTAATCATATGCTGCCTCTTCAAAATGTATTATGCACTTAGACTGCATTTCACTGACTGTAACATTTCATTAACCTCAAAAAAGGACCGTAGTATCTTCAAAAAGGTACTGAAGTAAGAAGATGAATTTTGAAGATGGGCTTTGTACATCTATGGATCAAGCACTAATACTGAATGGATTTCAGATGCTTACAAGTCATGAAAAGCTGGGATTGTAGAATAAGCTGATTCTACCAAGAATGAAACATTAAAATTTGTTAGTATGCTTTACGAAGTTAATTGTTTCCATCCACTGGAAGTAACAGAATTAAATTTGCCATGACCGACAGAGGCAAGTACATTTCTCATGCTATGAAATATGACAGTGCACAAATGCACGGCTCATTTCATCACTTCACTTACGACTTCAAAGGATGGATTATTTCACTAAGAATAATGTATGTGCGACTACACAAAACACTTGTTTGCACTGGAGGTAGAGCGCAGGTACTATCGAGAATCATGGAGAGACAAAGCGAGCTGTGTCATTTCTTTCACAGTCTCCATTCAATCAGCATCTGAAACACACACATCACCACATAACTCTTCCATATTCTCTTTCATATTTCTTGCAGGAATTGATTTACTTGTATCATCTTATTCTGCTTCCTTTTTTTACGAAATATCTCTGTGCCGTAATTTTCATATATCAATCCAGCATTTAATTTCTGTATGCAAGATTTGTTAGGCAGTGTTAGCACAAGAACCTTATCATGTTCAACAACAAACAAGAAGAGTGAGCTCAGTGGGTCAACGAGTATTTGACATTTCAGATCGAGTACTGCAGTAGGACTGGGAGGGAAGACAAAAGGTTGCCAGTATATAGCAGTATGAGGGAGGGAGGGGTGGTACAGAGACCCACAGTGCAGGTGAAAGGTGGACTCAGTGGAAGGGGGGGGGGGTATTATGGGCAAATGGAATCTGGTGAGCAAGGAGGAAGGGGTAGGTGATGGGAAAGGTGAACAAAGTGAGAAGGAACCCAGGTGGATGGCAACACTGGTAGAAGATGACCTTGAATTAGAGAATTCAATATTCACTCCATAGGGTTGTAAGCTACCGAAGCAGTATATGAGATGTTGCTCTTTCAATTTGCACTTGCCTTCACCATAACAATGAAGAAGGCAAAGGGCAGATAGATCAGTATGGGAGAGAGAACGAGAGCTAAAATGACATGCAACCAGAAGCTTGAGATGGTCATTGTGGACCAAATACAGGTTCTGCTCAACATGGCCATCTAATCAATGTTTGGATTCTCCATTGTAGTAGGCCACATTGTGAGCACGAATACAGTCGACTAGGTTGGAAGAGGAGCAAGTGAACCTCTTCCTCACCTGGAAGAGTTGTTTAGGTCCCTGGATTGGCGAGAGAGCAGGTAAAGAGACAAATGTTATACTTCCTACAGTCACAGAGGAAAGTGCCAAGAGTGTGTGCGACAGAATGAATGGAACAAGGTGTCATGAAAAGAGTGGTCTCTGCAGAAAGCAGAAACTGTGTTTGTCTGGAGATACAAATAAATTATTCTTACTGAGATCAGAGGATTAAAAATCAATTAATGCATTTTTTTAAATTAATTATTTCCATCATACAAAATGCCTATACTGCATTATTACATTTTAAGGTTGTATGAATCGTGTGTGCTTTCCTTGATAGTTATACTTCCAAAAATCCTTTCTAATAATCTGGTGCTTGCACTGCAAATTTTGCCACATAAGGGATGGATTTGATCAGTGGGACCTGTCATCATTAAAGCAGCGGGTCTAATGTATAACAATAATACATAGAAAATTACTGCCATTTTTGAAAGAACCACAGACTGTTTGGACAGAACTAATCATTGTGAGCCACAAAAGAAACAAGCACATGATAATGCATGAGATAGATCTTTTAACTAATTTTATCTTGGAGGAACATGAAAGAAAGATAAACTTTCACTCGCGGTGCACAATCAAAATATTTCATTTACTTTCCTTTTATTTCAACCTAGGTTTAAGAATAAACTAAATTGTGCATTTTTCACATTTACAGATAATTCAGAAATCAGCAGGGTTGCTGAGTAATTGGCTACTCTTTGTACTTAAGGAAATGTTTTTTTCCCCTCAATCCTCAAAGGAGAGGCATATTGATATAAAGCATTTAATTATAATCAGAGCTTTGTTTTCACCATGAGTCAATTCTGTACTCGATTGTGGCAAGGTAATGCCAGATACATGTTGATACTGCTTACATCGAATCAGTTTGATCATATCTAGATTGCTAATCATGAATGTGGCACCATAGTACATAACACAATTAGAAACACTGAGAAAAGGATCATTAATGGTAGAGGAAATCAGATAGCATTTGAGAAATTGGCCAAGCAAAAGCTGATACGGAACAAGATTAGTCACAAAGAAAGCTCTCTTTTTACTTTGTGTATTGCAGTTCAAAATACAATCTTTTACACCAGAAAACATTAAGGAGAGCAATGGTCCAAAAAATATATATCCTTGGTGATTTTTGACAGCAAATTTTCATTTGACAGAATGTTCAAAGTGTTTCTCAATACAATGCATTGCTTTGATCATTGTTACACTGGGCAAACAATAGACTATCGTTTAAAGTCAAAGATTAGATTAAATCACCATAGATTTAGCAACATTTACTAAAATAAATCCTGTCATGGCTTCTTTATTCATAGTGTGCTTCCTTTTATTGAGTCATAGAGTCAAACAGTTATACAGCATTGTAACAGGCCCTTCGGCCAAACTTGTCCACGCCTGCCAACATGCCCCAACTACACTAGTACCACTTGCTTGCATTTGGTCCTTATCCCTCTAAACCTATCCTATCTATGTACCTGTCCAATTTTTTTTTCTTTAACTGAAGGGGAAAGAGCAGGAATAACTGGGAAGGAAAGGATATTAAAAATATGGCATAAGAAAATAACTGCAGATGCTGGTTCAAATCGATTTATTCACAAAATGCTGGAGTAACTCAGCAGATCAGGCAGCATCTCGGGAGAGAAGGAATGGGTGACGTTTCGGGTCGAGACCCTTCTTGCGTTGAACCGCTATGTGCGATGACCAAAACGACATCAATTTCAAATAAATCAAAAATACAACATGTTGGAGGAATTCAGGGGCCAGGCAGCATCTCTCCAGGGAATGGGAAGATGATGATTCAGGTTTGGACCATTCCTCAGACTGATGAAGTAGGGGGCAGGAAGCTGGAAAAGAGAGGTCGAGATAGGACCAAAGCTTGGCAAGTGATAAATAGGTGGCTACAGATGAGGAAAGGTGCTTGGCAAATGAAAGAGATTCTGGAGTTGTGGTTCTGAATTTTACAAATGGCAGAAGGTTAAAATGAGAGAGTTCTGAAATAAAACTTTGACTACTGTATACAAAATTCAATTTAAAACAGACTATCGTTTAAAGTCAAAGATTAGATTAAATCACCATAGATTAAGCAAAATGAAAATATATATAGTCACAACACAGCAACCTGTATACAATAAATTTTCATCTAATTTAATAAGAATGTTAATAAGAATGTTATTGTTTCCTCAGGTGGTGAATTATTGCTTTGCAAACGGTAAGGATTAAATGCAAATACAGCTGTCTACAATATAGCGAAGCATTTCTAATACTTAAAATTAACATTTTTGTTTGTTTCTAAATAATGCATTCTTTTTTTTGTTATCCTGGAGGATATTGCATTTCTGAATATTGCTTACCTGGAATGGTTGAGAACTATTGATAAGCAGAGTTTCTTTTAGCCATTTGTCACCATGCTGACCATATTTTACCCAAAGTTGTTCCCCCTTTGTATTTCTGTAGGTTCTTTTGTGCACCGCCAACTTAAAAATCTGTTTTCCAAACATGTGGAAATGGAAGCGGATGTTACAGGTCTTGTTGGCATGATTGCGGGTAGCGTCCAGGATTGGACTGAGGAGTGTGGCTGTATTTCCAAACTGTTGGGCAGATGCTTCAATGTAAAGGTAGTGGCCCTCTGCTGTGCCTAACGTGTGGTCTTTTGATGGCCCAGTGTTGAACGTCGAGGTCTGTCCCTTATTTATTGACCAGTCAAAATCATCGTCCTTGGCTTGCTGCCAGTTGCAAAATCCATTTTCAAAATCGCAGAGCAGTTCTTGTACTGTCAAAAGAGAAAAACACTACTTGACTCTTTAAATGACTGTGCCTTACAATACAGTTATGTTTGAAAATTGTTCACAATGTCAGCCAACATAAGAATTGCTTTCAACAGAAGGCCACCAGAAAACACAGACTGAGACAGCCGTATCTCAGAACAGGTAATACACTGTAAAGCTAAATACTAGCAAATTATCAATATATTTAGTTTAGTTTATAGATACAGCGCAGAAACAGGCTCTTCGGCCTACCGAGTCCGCTTCAGCCAGCGATCCCCGCAAACTAACTCCGTATAATTTTACCAAGCCAATTAGCTTACAAACCTCTACATTTTTGGAATGTGGGAGGAAACCGAAGCACCCGGAGAAAACTCACGCAGGTCACTGATCTCTGGCACTGTAAAGCAGCAACTCTACCGCTGCATCACCATGCGGCCCCAGATTTTTATAAAATCTATTCCAGGATGTGAATGATATTGGCAAGATTGTATCTAGTTGTGTTTCTCTAATTGTCTCTACGTCTGTCCACTGAAGATACCCAGCAATGGTGTTGGGGTTCCAGGAACTAGTGGCAGAGTTGATGAAGGAACAATGATATATGAGGCTAATATGTGACCAAGAATGGAAAATGTAGTTGGAGATATCCACTAATGTCTTCTGTTTTTCATCTTCCTAAGTTTGCTAGTTAGGGAGACACTGTTGCAGAGATCTTGGAGAGTTACTGCAGTGAAGTTTGTACTTTTATCTTCCCAGGAAGTGCTCTTTAGGTATCTTCTTGCTCACTTGTTGGAAACATGTAATTTTGACATTTGATTTCGATGTAGATGGTTGATTTTGGATTCAATTATCAGATGGACACCTGATTGGATTTTCTACTTTAATTTCCATTGACCTAACCAGGTCATTTTGCATCAAAGAACAGTTAAATTAAAATATATCAAGTTGGTACCAGAGTGCAACTTTGGTGCAAACTGAGGCAGAACCCCAAACGCCACAGAACTCCATGTTTTGAGCTTCAGTATGTCGACAAACACTCTCTTGAACTTCGTAGGAAAGAACTGCAGATGCTGGTTTAAATTGAAGGTAGACACAAAATGCTGGAGTAACTCAGCGGGACAGGCAGCATCTCTGGAGTGAAGGAATGGGTGACGTTTCGGATCGAGACCCTTCTTCAGACTGATGTCAGGGGAGTGGGCGGGACAGAGGTAGAATGTAATCGGAGACAGTAAGACTGGTGGGAGAACAGGGAAGGGGGAGGGGATGGAGAGAGAGGGAAAGCAAGGGCTATTTGAAGTTAGAGAAGTCAATGTTGATACTGCTGGGGTGTAAGCTACCCAAGTGAAATGTGAGCTGCTGTTAGACAATAGACAATAGGTGCAGGAGTAGGCCATTCAGCCCTTTGAGCCAGCACCACCATTCAATGTGATCATGGCTGATCAATCTCAATCAATACCCCTTTCCTGCCTTCTCCCCATACCCCCTGACTCCGCTTGTTCCTCCAATATGCGCTGGGCCTCACTCTGATAATGGAGGAGGCCCAGTACAGAAAGGTCATTCAGCAGCCTCCCCATCATCTAAGGGATGTATCGGAGTCGCTGCCTCAGAAAAGGCACTCAGCATCACTGAGGATGCACCTCTCAGGCTACACTCTCATTTCACTCCTGCCATTGGAAAGTGGTTGGAGGAGCCTGAAAACTGTGACCTCCATGTTCAGGAACAGCTTCTTCCCTACAACCGTGAGGCTCTTGAACATGACAAACACCAACTGAACTACAAACTATGAATTGGCTTGGGCACACAATTTCAGGGGGTTTTCTGGCATTAATATTGTATTTTTTAAATTTATTAAACTTTTTAAAAATTGTGTTATCTTTGAGTACTATGTTTACTGCCTGTTATGCTGCTGAGAGTAAGAATCTCATTATTCTGTCTTAGGTAAATTTGATAATAACACACCCTTGACCCTCTTGACTATTGCCTATCAGAGCCAAGTGTGTACTTCTTCAAGTACTGTCTTTATTGTGGTAGGGGTGAGGTGCAGTTGTGATGATGCATTTATAGGTCCACGCAATACAAGCTGCTAAATTAACATCTGCAGAAGTAATTGCGATAGTTACAAGACCCAGCAGGGCATTTCATGACTGCCTTGGTAGACACATCATTTCAGACTACTCTAGTCCCATATAACTTAATTCTTCCCATCTTGTTTTTTTTTTAATCTCCTCGTCCAGCCCTTTCCCATTTAGACATTATGTCCTCCACCAGTTTGATAGTTTCAGTTTCCTGGTTCCCTCCCCCAGTAAGAACAGACCCCAGTATCCACACTGTATCGACTTGTCATCATTTTATCAGATCGATGAGATTGTCCTTCATCTTTCCCTTCTCTCAAGAAAACTGTCCACCCTTTCCAATCTATCCCTGTAATTGTTGTCAATAGACAATAGCTGCAGGAGTAGGCCATTCGGCCCTTTGAGCCAGCACCGCCATTCAATGTGATCATGGCTGATCATTCACAATCAGTACCCCGTTCCTGCCTTCTCCCCATACCCCATGACTCCGCTTTCATTAAGAGCTCCATCTAGCTCTCTCTTGCAAGCATCCAGAGAATTGGCCTCCACTGCCTTATGAGGCAGAGAATTCCACAGATTTACAACTCTCTGACTGAAAAAGTTTTTCCTCATCTCCGTTCTAAATGGCCTACACCTTATTCTTAAACTGTGGACCCTGGTTCTGGATTCCCCCAACATTGGGAACATGTTTCCTGCCTCTAACGTGTTCAAGCCCTTAATAATCTTATATGTTTCAATAAGATCCCCTTTCATCCTTTTAAATTCCAGTGTATACAAGCCTAGTCGCTCCAGTCTTTCAACATACAACAGTCCCGCCATTCCGGGAATTAACCTAGTGAACCTACGCTGCACTCCCTCAAGCTGAACCATTCTCATAAATCTTTTCTGGACTCTCTCTAATGCCATATCCTTCCCATTATAAGTTAACAAACCTTCAGTGTAATACTCTAGTTGAGGACAGTTAGGCATTTCACAAATGTTTAAGACTTCACTTCTTTTAACCTTTGTGCCTCTCATGAAAAATCACAGAGTTGTGTAGTCCTGCTTTCTCAAACTGCCCTGTCACTTTCAGTGATCTGAGCACACATATCTCTACATGCACAGTATATCAGTTTTCTATTAACCTCTCATCCTTTTTCTCAGCAAAATGTATCATCTCGTTTATCTCTGCATAGGACTTTATTTGCCATGCACCTGCCGTTTATATCCAGCCACAATCTTTGCTGTTTGCAATATTGTTGAGTTTTGTGTCATCTGCAAATGTTGATCTTCATATCCTGTTCATTTATATTGATGTTAAAATAACTCAATGACAATGGAATGGAAATTTTGTAGAAGACAAGATTGGGGGAAGTAGCTAAGGTCGGTGTGAGAGATAGTGTACACAAGGGATATTGGTAAGGAAAAAACACAATGTGCTGGAGTAACTCAGTGGTCAGACAGCATCTCTGGAGGACATAGCTTGGTGACATTTTTGGCTTGGGTGGGCTGATCTGAAACATCATCTATCCATGTCCTCCAAAGATGTCACCAGGCATGCTGAGTTACTCCAGCACTTTGTGTTTTCTTTGGTAGACCAGCATCTTCAGTTCCTTATGTCCAAGGAATATTGGTAGCTGGCCCATCCCCTGAGAGGGAGATAGTGATGTCAAGATAGGGAAGCAATGAGTCAAATATTGCCTTCTCCTCTCTCAAATGAGACTTTTCCAGTTCTGATGAAATGTTCTTGATTTGCAATGTTGACGGTTTCTCTGCCTGGCACGCCTGCTAAGCGCTTCAGCATTTTCTGCTTTTGTGTTGATTTCCAATATCTGCAGTTTTTATTTTGCTCCTATATCATAAAGGGTTTCAGTTTTGTTTCTAAGTATTTGTTTGTGTAGCCGCCTGGCGAATAAGATCTTGGGCAAATTTCACTTCAGACCGTAACATCCTCAGTAAATATCTATTAAACTAAAGAACACTAAATCTGGACAAAAGAGCAAATATGTGAAAAATATTTTACAAATAATCCTTTCCTGTTAAAACAAATATTTATTTACCTCTTCAAGAAATTAAATAAATCTGCTAAACAAAATATAGTGAGGATCATGGAGCAACAGATTTATCATACAAATCCACCCTGATCTCGAATGTCTTTTTCAGTCAGAGAGTGGTGAAGGTGTGGAATTCTCTGCCTCAGAAGGCAGTGGAGGCCAGTTCGTTGGATGCTTTCAAGAGAGAGCTGGATAGAGCTCTTAAGGATAGCGGAGTGAGGGGGTATGGGGAGAAGGCAGGAACGGGGTACTGATTGAGAGTGATCAGCCATGATCGCATTGAATGGCGGTGCTGGCTCGAAGGGCTGAATGGCCTACTCCTGCACCTATTGTCTATTGTCTATTGTCTATTGTCTTTCAGGAAAGGGAATTAGTCTCATCGCCCAATGTGGTCTACACAAGACTATAAACACCTCAGCAAAGTGAATGATTCTTAAAAGGTCAAACAAAACAAAATCAAAAGGAATTCAGGATGGTAGCTGGATAACAACACAGCATGAATCAATAAATAATTTTCAAGTTCCCCTTACCACAGTTGTCTTCATCAGAACCATCACCACAGTCATCCACCAGGTCACATACTTGTAATCGGTCAATGCAAGCTCTGGTTTGTTCACACCAAAACCTCTCCGTTCCTTCACAGTTCTCTACAGCTGGTGGGAGGGAGCAGTTAACAAACTCAATGTCATCTATTGCTGCCACACCATTGTAAATGCCCAGGCTAACTTTCACCAATTTAAGACAGAAAGGTCGTGATAAACGCCCAAGCTGGACAGAGCCTTGGAGCCATTGATTGCTTTGAGTGTTGTAAGTCCACCATACGACAGTGTGATTACTCACGCCATCGACCTCCAGGAACATTTTTGCTGCTCCCACTGCCTGTCCATAATTATAATACCTGTGGCAATTATAAAACAGCAAATAAATTTTTCCGACATTTATAATATTACAAAAAATATAACCAACAACATTGGCCAATATTATGATTAAAGTTAGTTCACAAAAATCTAGTTCAGTAGAAATATCATGTAATTTATCTATGTTTTCATCAATTGAATGAAATGATACATCTTCCAGAAGTTATTGGACAAGAGCTGATGAAAATTTACTTTTAACATTTTCCCTTTCAGTCAGTGATGAATGTTATGATAATTGTTGTTAATGATATATATAAAATCAAATCTAAATGAATAGGTTTTGATTGCTACATTGGACTTTTGGTCTGGAACAATTACGCTACAATGATTTGAACTAAACACTATCTTTCCCTTTGCTCTACCTATTGTACTTGAATTTGGCTTGATTGTATTTGAGTATATTATTATCTGATTTGACAGGATAGTATGCAAAATAAAGCTTTTCACTGTATTTCAATTCACATGACAATGATAATCCAAACTTAAGTTTTCATCATGGGGTTAAATGTGAGAGAGTGCACATCGAAAACACAGAACAGAAAACAGAAAGCTCTCTAACAGACACAAAAAGCTGGAGTAACTCAGCGTGTCATGCAGCATCTCTGGAGAAAAGAAATAGGTGACATTTCGAGTCAAGACCTTTCTTTCGACTGAGAGTCAGGGAAAAGAGAAACAGGAGATATACAAGGTAAATGAAAGGTATGCAAAAAGCAACATTTACCTATATCTCTTATTTCCCTTTACCCTGACTCTTAGGTTGAAGAAGGGTCATGACCCGCTGAGTTACTCTGGCTTTATGTGTCCATCTTCAGTGTAAACAAACGTCTCCAGTTCCTTCCTACACATCGAAAAGTTTAGCACAGGACTAGCCCTTCTCATTCTTCCTGCAATGGTCAATACCCCTCTATTCCCTGCACATCCATGTGCCATCTAAAAGCCCCTTAAATTTCACTATGATATCTGCCTCCACTACCACCCAGGTAGTGCAAAGGTAATGCATTTTTCCACTCCATCAATCAAGCCTGAAAGTGAAATTATTTCCTACCAAAATGACATTGTACATCCAGTTCCTGTTTGAGTGAACTTAGGGCTGGTCAATTCTGCAGTCTGAAATATATTTCTTTTGGTGGTCATAATAAACATGAAGTGTCCTAAAAGTTAAAAAAAAGTATATAATTCCAAAGAAGCATTTGAAGAAGCGATTTCTGTAGCCACACAATATAAATGCATATTAAAATAATCTTTTGTTTAACATAGTAAAACATCACCATAAACTCCACGACGGTGTTGTCAATTTGTAAGCCAAGTAAGCGAAGGAAAGACATATTTGGGAAGGGAAAAATAAAGAATTGCGGAGGCTGGTTTGCAAAGAAAAACTCAAGTGCAGGAGTGACTCAGTCGGCCAGGCAACATCTCTGGAAGACATAGGCAGGTGATGTTTCAGGTCTGAAGAAGAACTATGCATGTCCTCCAGAGATGCTACCTGATCTGCTGAGTTACTACAGCACTTTGATTTTTTTTTAGAAAGGCATTGCATAAGTACAGAGTAACATATTTCATCTACATCATCTTGAGAAATAAAATTATGTTGCCATGAGGATGAAGGAGGAGGTATGGTTAGGACAAAGCAAATGTCTCTTTGAGATAATTGAAGTCAAAATTACTGTGGAGATAACAAGATAAAATGCTGGAAACACTCAGCAGGTTAGGCAGCAAGCGCAGAAAGAGAAACAATAATATTTCAAGTTTGGGAAACTTCACCAGAACTGAGAAAGGGGAAAGGAGCGAAAATTAAAATAATTTGTCTGATTGGGTAAATTAATGTGGCAGACAACAGGAACCTCAGGGTCACCATAGAGTCAGAGAGTTATGCAGCACAGAAGCAGGCTCTTCCATGCACCTATGTAGGAAAAAAAACTGCAGATGCTGGTTTAAATCGAAGGTAGACACAAAATGCTGGAGTAACTCAGCGGGTCAGGCAACATCTCAGGAGAGAAGGAATGGGTGACGTTTCGGGTCGAGACCCTTCTTCAGACTGATGTCAGGGGAGGGGGCGGGACAAAGATAGGATGTAGTTGGAGACAGGAAGACTAGTAGGAGAACTGGGAAGGGGGAGGGGATTTAGCGCTGGGCCTCGCTCTGACAATGGAGGAGGTCCAGGATAGAAAGGTCAGATTGGGAATGGGAGGGGGAGTTGAAGTGCTGAGCCACCGGGAGATCAGGTTGGTTGAGACGGACTGAGCGGAGATGTTCAGTGAAACGATCGCCGAGCCTGCGCTTGGTCTCGCTGATGTAGAGAAGTTGACATCTGGAGCAGCGGATACAATAGATGAGGTTGGAGGACGTGCAGGTGAACCTCTGCCTCACCTGGAAAGACTGTTTGGGTACTAGGATGGAGTCGAGGGGGGAGTAAAAAGGGACATGTGTTGCATCTCCTGCAGTTGCCATTCACTTTATCCAAGCTAACCATGCAGGCATAATAGGCTAGTCCCATTTGCTTGCATTTGACCCTCAACCTTCGAAATCCTTCCTGGGCATATATCTGCCCAAATGTCTTTAAAAAAAATCATAATTGTATCTTTTTCGATAGTTCCCTCTAGCAGCTCATTCTGGATACAGACTATCCACTGAGTGAAGAAATTGCCCCTAAAGTCCCTCTTAAATTTCTCTCTCTCATTTTAAGCCTTTAACCTCCTGCTTTTGAATCTTCTACCGTGGGTTAAAGTCATTTACGTGCAAAGAAAACCCAGCAAGGAGTCCCGCAGTGCTCCACTGGTCACGGATTTTGAGCAACTACCCTTGATTCCTTATTCCAAACCAATTTTAGAAACATAGAAACATGGAAAATAGGTGCAGGAGTAGGCCATTCAGCCCCTCCAGCCAGCACCACAATTCAATATGATCATGGCTGATCATTCAAAATCAGTACCCCGTTTCTGCTTTTTCCCCAAATCCCTTGATTCCTTTAGCCCTAAGAGCTAAATCTAACTCTCTCTTGAAAACATCCAGTGAATTGGCCTCCACTGCCTTCTGTGGTTGAGAATTCCACAGACTCACAACTCTCTGGATAAATAAGTTTTTCCTCATCTCAGTCCTAAATGGTCTACCCATTATTCTTAAACTGTGACCCCTGGTTCTTTATTCCCCCAACATTTGCAAGATTTTTCCTGCATCTAGCCTGTCCAATCCTTTAAGAATTTTATATGTTTCTATAAGCTCCCCGCTCGTCCTTCTAAATTCCAGTGAATACAAGCCCAATCGACCCATTCTTTCATCATATGTCAGTCCCACCATCTCGGGAATTAACCTGGTGAACCTACGCTGCACTCCCTCAATAGCAGTAAGGTCCTTCCTCACATTTGGAGACCAAAACTGCACACAATAGTCCAGGTGTGGTCTCGCCAGGGCCCTGTACAACTGCAGTAGGATATCCTTGCTCCTAAACTCAAATCCTCTCGCAATGAAAGCCAACATTCCATTAGCTTTCTTCACTGCCTGCTGTACCTGCATGCTTACTTTCAGTGACTGATGTACCAGGGCAACCAGGTCGTATTGCACCTCCCCTTTTCCTAATCTGACACCATTCAGATAATTTTGAATGAACTGGCTAACTCACCTTGGATTCCTTGTGATCTAATCTTCCAGAGTAGCCTATCAAGTGAGATCTTGTCAAAGGCCTTGCTAATTTCCATATAAACAAAGTCCAGTGCCCTGCTCTCATCAATCCTCATGGTGACCTCTTCAAAAAACTCTAGCTGATTTGAGATACATGATATCTCAAGCACACAGCCATGCTGACTATCTCTAAACAGTTGCTGGTGGATCCTGTCCCTGAGAATCCACTCCTTTCTGAGGGTGCATCATTTTATTCTGTGGCTATGCCCTCTGGTCCTAGACTCTCCCACTAGTGGAACCATTCTCTCCCCATCCACTCTATCCAGGCCTTTCACTATTTGGTAAGTTTCAATCAGGTCCTCCTCATCCTTCTAAACTCCAGCGAGTACAGGCCCAGTGCTTGTTAAACGCGCATCATACGTTAACCCAATCATCCCTGGGATCATTCTCGTAAACCTCCTCTGGACCCTCTCCAGCACATCCTTCCTCAGACAAGTTGAAAGTTCAAGTTGAAACTGTTAGTTTCAAGTCTTTGCCACCTCCCTCGTTACCTTTTGATCTTGGATTTGTCTCCTATCCCATTTCATCTGGAGCACTCTATATGGCTGGAGCTCTTTCCTGTCCCAGAACTTGGCAGTGTGCCAAGCAAAATAATACTTTTTTTCCTATACAAGTCCTTGAGCTGTGTGTCAGTCCTGCTTTTAACTGAAAGCGTAAAGCCTGATACTTTATCAGCAAGACCTCCAGGATTTTTATATCTACATTGATTGTTCCAAGAAGCATCATGATAACTGTATTCACTCTCTTCTTTCCCAAGTTCCTCTTCACGTACCCAAGATATAGTTTACCTTGAAACTTGATAGCCAAATCATCCCACAAAATTATCAGTCTTCGTTGCAGGAATTATGATCCAAACCCATAATTATAAACATTTTGCTATTTCTATTCCAGTACTTCTAGTGATGTTCACTTAGAGGGAACTTCATTTAGAGGTTCAGAGTTTACTCAGTCCTTTGCAATGAGGCCTTGTATATCTTGATGAAATCTTCCAATGCCCAGGACTGGATGGCCCTGCAGAGAGTAGTGCGTTCGGCAGAACGCTCCATGGGAACTACACTCGTCCCCCTGCAGGACCTATACATCAGGAGGTGCAGATCCAGAGCAAGCAAGATTATGAGGGACCCCTGCCACCCCAGCAATGGACTGTTCCAGATGCTACGGTCAGACAAGCGCCTCCGCTGTCACGCTGTGAAAACGGAGAGGATGAGACGGAGTTTCTTCCCACAGGCCATCAGGACTGTCAACTTTTATAACTCCAGGGACTAAATTTTGTCTACACTATATTAACTTTATTTATATGCTGTAACTGTAATTCTTTTTTGTGCACAATCCGCAGGCATTGCCACTTTCATTTCACTACACATCGTGTATGTGTATGTGACAAATAAACTTGACTTGACTTGACTTGAATACTTAATGGGAGTCAAGTAATGGGCTGAGTGCCCTCTGCCTGTGTCGTGTGCTTCTCTGACAGTTCAGTGGGTATTTTTAAGGCAGAGATAGATAGATTCTTGATTAGTACAGGAGTTAGAGGTTATGGGGAGAAGGCAGGAGAATGGGGTTAGGAGGGAGAGACAGATCAGCCATGATTGAACGGTGGAGTAGACTTGATGGGCCGAATGACCTAATTCTACTCCTATTCCCTTTGACATGACTGATAAATCTTTAAGTGAAAATAACTAGGAAGATTTCTGGGAAAGTAAAAGAGATCATATTACGTAGGGTCTGCTGGATGTTGACAGCTTGGGCCACATGGAAGATTGCAAAGTCAATAAGCTCTAAATTCAAACAATCTGGCACCATGAATTCCAAACTCTTACCGTTGGCAGTGTTAGTGGTGTGGTCCAGAGCTGGGGCCATATCCCTGATATGTGAAGGCAAAGCATTGCTCGAGTTTCTGATCCAATCAAAGTAATCATTGGGAACATTATCAAACCAGCCACAGCTATTTTCTTCAAAGTCACACGTGAAAGCTACAACACAGAAAATAGCAAAGTTATCTTCTTATGTAAACGTCTTCTGGAACATATTATGTAATACTTACAATTCTTTTCAATTCTTCATGCAAATCATTTAAGAAAATGAAGTAATGGATCATATGTGATGGATAATTATAATAGATTCTAGGTCAACACAACTACCCTTACCATTTCCTCACTGGTAGAAGAGGCAATAATTATTGTCAGTTAGCCTCTATTTTATTTTCCAGCTCTTTGTAGTCTGCTGCCTCCAGTATCAAAGCAAGTAAAGTTATCATGGGCCTTGGGATTTTTTTGATGGTACACACATTACAAATGTGTTGCCTTAGGGCTGCGTCAGTCCTTTTTGCAAAATACATTGTAGTACATTATTCATGTTTAATTTCTGCTTACTGATGCTTGATGACAACAGATAGAGAATAAGAACTTTCATTTAAAAATGAAATAATGTCACACAGTATGAACAGCAGGGAACAATAGTCTGCTGTCAAGCGAATTTGTAGATGACATTGCAGCTGTGCTTAGCCACACGGTCATGGGTATACAGAGAGAATAAAGACAGAGACAAAATGAAATTGACTAAGATAAATGGGGCAGGGAATGGCATATGCATCTTAATTCTGACAAGAATGTTGCACTTTGGAAATACAGTAAATGATAGCGTCGTGGAAAATGTTGCAGAAGAGAGGAATTTAGGAGTACAGATGCATGGTTCTCTAAAAGTGGTAAGTCAGGTGGGTAGTGTGGTGAAGAAAGCATTGGGAACATGTTTCCTTCCTCTAACGTCAGCAATTTGTCATTTTTAAAGTACAGAAAGTGCTGAAATCACTCAATAGGCCAGGTGGCACCTGTGGAAAGAGAAATAGAGGTTTAAGGTCTTATGAACCGTTAACTCTCTTTCTCTGCACTGCTGGGAGCTTTCAGTATTTTTTGATTTTATTTGTTGGACTTTGTTACTTGGAAGCTCATAATACCAGATCAAAATACCCTACAAACCAATCATTTATCAGGGTACAAATATGGTAGCAAATGTGTGTGTGTTACCGAATGTAACTTGCATGACCATTATTCCTTCTTCAAAGGATAAATCCACTGGAGAATGGACAAAATAGAGGTGATGCTAATATGCATGTGTGTTCCTACAATATTTTAGACAATAGACAATAGGTGCAGGAGTAGGCCATTCGGCGCTTCAAGCCAGCACTGCCATTCAATGTGATCATGGCTGATTATTCACAATCAGTACCCCATTCCTGCCTTCTCCCCATACCCCCTGACTCCGTTATCTTTAAGAACACTATCTATCTCTCTATTGAAAGCATCCAGAGAATTGGCTTCCACTGGCTTCTGAGGCAGAGAATTCCACAGATTTACAACTCTCTGACTGAAAAAGTTTTTCCTCATCTCGGTTCTAAATGGCCTACCCGTTATTCTTAAGCTGTGGCCCCTGGTTCTGGACTCCCCCAACATTGGGAACATGTTTCCTGCCTCTAATGTGTCCAATCCCTTAATAATCTTATATGTTTCAATGATCCCCTCTCATCCTTCTAAATTCCAGCGTATACAAGCCTGGACGCTCGAGTCTTTCAACATACGACGGTCCTGCCATTCTGGGAATTAACCTAGTGAACCTACGCTGCACACCCTCAATAGCAAGAATATCCTTCCTCAAATTTGGAGACCAAAACTGCACAAAGTACTCCAGGTGCGGTCTCACTAGGGCCCTGTACAACTGCAGAAGGACCTCTTTGCTCCGATACTCAACTCCTCTTGTTATGAAGGCCAACATGCCATTAGCTTGGCTTGGTACCTAATTACCACAGATGGATGATTATTTATCTGACTCAAAAATAAGAAAACAAAAAGAGGTTAGAGGTAGGAGCAGTGGAATAGCTCCTTAAGCTTGTATATAAGATCAATGAATAAGATCAAGGATATAGTTTAATTACATCATTAGCTTCCCTATCTTATCCTCAGAGCCCTTGAACACTTAATCCCTTCTTGTTGACACCTACAACTAAATCCATTTAAAATTATATGCAGTCCCTTGGAAGAGAGATTGGCCACAATGCATCAAACATTAGAAAACAGGACAGCAATTCTTTTTGCAATCTGATAGTAAATTAAATACTTGCCTTTGCATTCTGTTATGGAATTTGGGACCATTGTGTTGAATACAGTGCAACCTGGAGTTAAACTGATATCATCAATTGCAATAAATGCATTGGGTAGAGCTAAGATACTGCCCTGGAGAATAATCTAAAATAAAAGAGAACAATTGATCAACCAACATTCTTCACAATCAAGCACCATTAATTGAAAAGTCATCACAATTACAATCCTGATCATCACGCAGCTTTTAAACATTATTTTTGTTTCTTATTAACTTGGGGGGTGGGTGTGGAGTTGCATGAATAACTGGGAAAGCTACCATTTATTGCCTACTCAAGCTGCTCTCAAGGGAATGGTAGTGAGCTGCTGTTGTGACTTCCTCCTGATGATGGGATTTCCATTGAACCATTGAGTAGGGAGGTGCAGAATGTAAAATGGTCATTGATGAAGGAATAGCAAAAAATAATGAAACTACAACAGTGTAAGGCATGGTAGAGAATCAAGCAACACTTGTGTTCCCATGCATCTCCTACCATAGTGTTTCATGGTAGCAAATGTTCTGGGTTTGTAAAGTGCAGTTGGAGAAGCCTGATTAAATAAATTCAAAGCAATTTTAAGATGCTGCATATACATTGGGGTTTTTTCTTATCAAAAAATACTTTATTCAAAAAATAAATATATATAAAGCATGTTCCTTCCAAAACTCCATCCGACATTCTCGGAGGCTATACAAACATTCAATACAGATATTCAATACACCAAATGCACAAAATTACCCACCACCCTTGCCACTCATGTGGCCCACTGGCGTGGAATCCCTTCCCTTATTTGTAGGGGCGTCTCCACCACACCCTGCCCCCCATGTCCAGCAGCGGAAGGACCCTAGACTGTGGCCCTTCCCCACAGAGCCTTGGCGTTGGCTGCACCAAGCTTCAGTGCGTCCCTCAGCACGCACTCCTGCAGTCTGCAGTGGGCCAGTCGGCAACATTCCCAGACAGACATCTCTCTCTGCTGGGAGGTCAACAAAGATTGGGCAGACCAAAGAGCGTTTTTCGCCGAGTTGATGATCTTCCAGCAGCACTCGATGTCAGTCTCTGAATGCAGGGCCGTTTTTACAGCATTATGGGCCCCCGGGCAAAGCAGTGTACTGGGGCCCCTACCGTTACTCTCCCCCACCCCCCTTTCCCTACCAGCCCCCCCCCCTGTCGTGCCGGCGAAAAGCACTTACCGAAAAGCACTTAGCGATGGACTTAGGGTGCTACATTGTTGCGAAAAGCACCATTACAGATCGCTGTGAGAAGCACAGTGACCGAAAATGTTGCGAAAAAAGCACTTATTGAACCTACATTTTTAAAGTAGTATTTATTTATTGCAAGTCACTTAACATACACAGATCAGCATGGGGCCTCTATGCTCATGGGCCCCCGGGCAAGTGCCCATCAGGCCCATGCGTTCAGATGGCCCTGTCTGAATGCGTCCCTGGGAACAGTCCGTAAATCACAGAGTTCTCCGTGACGGAGCTGTTCGGAATAAATCGTGACAGGGACCCTTGCAAACCTCTCCAGACTCTCTTTGCAAATCCACACTCTGCGAAGAGGTGGGCAACCGTCTCCTCTCCAGAGCAGCCGCCTTTGTGTAACGTCTCCTGTGCATGTACATTGTACAGTCTTATTGTGCATTTGATCTCCTTTTAGAAAGGAGATGAGGAGGAGTTTCTTTAGGCAGAGGATGATGAATCTGTGGAATTCATTGTGTCAGAAGGCTGTGGAGGTCTCGTTAATAGATATTTTTAAGGTGGAGATTGATAGATTTTTGATGAGTATGGGTGTCAGTGGTTATGGGGGGGAAGGCAGGAGAATGGGGTCGAGAAAGAAAGATAGATCAGCCATGATTGAATGATGGAGTAGACTTGATGGGCCGAATGACCTATTCTGCTCCTACCTTGTGAACTTATGAACATGGTAGAAGGAATGAATGCTTATTAAGTTTGATGTGTACCAATCAAGCAATTGGCCATGTCTTCCTGCATTTGGTCCATATCCTTCTTTTTGCCTTTCAATTTTAATACATGTCCAAACATCGCTTAAATGTCATTATTGTATTTGACAACAATGAGTTCCAGATAAAAACCACTCTTGAATTTAAAAAAGACCTTCCTCTCAAATCCCTTTTAAAATACCTTCCTCTCAATTTAAACCCATGTTCTCTTATTTGTGATAAGTCTGCTGTGGAAAAAGATTTGGATTATTTAACCTGTCTATGCTGAAGTGTTGAATTTCCTGTATATTGCTGATACTCCACTTATCCAGGGAAGTGGAGAGTATTCCATCAATCCCGTCTTGTCCCTTGAAGATTGTGGAAAGGCTTCAGAGAGTCAGGAAATATTGCAGCAAACCCAGCTTCAGATCTGCTCTTTTAGCCACAATATTTATGTCGCTCATGCAATAATATATTCTGGCCACTTGTGAGCTGCAGAGTACTGATGCTGGGGATCCGGGCAATGGTAATGCGCGTGAATATAAAGCATAGATGGCTGTTTGTTTGTTGGAGATTGTCACTACTTGGCAATTGCATAGCATACATTTTACATCATTTATCAGTTCCTGGTTACATGTTGTCATGATCACACCACGGGCATGATTTAACATAGAACAGTACAGCGCAGGAGTAGGCCCTTTGGCCCACAATATCTGCGCTGAACATGATGTCAAGTTAAACTAATCTCCTTTGCCTGCATGTGATCAAGATCCCTCCATTCCCTGCATATCCATGCATCTATCCAAAAGTCTCTTAAATGCAATTTTCATACCTGCCTCCACCACCACCCATGCAGCATGTTCCAGCACCCACCACTCTGTTTAGGAAAAAAATGCCCTGCACTTCTCCTTTAAACTTTGCCCCTCTCATCTTAAAGCTATGCCCTCTAGTCTTTAACATTTCCACCCTGCGATAAAGCTTCAGACTGTCCATCCTCTCTATGCCTCTCATAATTTTATATACTACTGTCAGGTCTTTAGTTACATAGAAACATAGAAAAGAGGTGCAGGAGGAGGCCATTCGGCCCTTCGAGCCATTCATTGTGATCATGGCTGATCATCCCCAATCAATAATCCATGCCTGCCTTCTCCCCATTTCCCTTGACTCCACTAGCCCCAAGAGCTCTATCTAACTCTCTCATAAATCCATCCAGGGATTTGGCTTCCACTGCCCTCTGTGGCAGAGAATTCCACAAATTCACAACTCTCTGGGTGAAAAAGTTTTTTCTCACCTCAGTTTTAAATGGCCTCCCCTTTATTCTAAGATTGTGGCCCCTGGTTCTGGACTCACCCAACATTGGGAACATTTTTCCTGCATCTAGCTTTATAATTTTATATGTTTCTATAAGATCCCCTTTCATCCTTCTAAACTCCAGTGAATACAAGCCTAGTCTTTTCAATCTTTCCTCATATGTCAGTCCCGCCATCCCAGGGATCAATCTCATGAACCTATGCTGCACTGCCTCAATTACAATGATGTCCTTCCTCAAATTAGGAGACCAAAACTGTACACAATACTCCAGATGTGGTCTTACCAGGGCCCTATACAACTGCAGAAGAACCTCTTTACTCCTATACTGAAATCCTCTCGTTATGAAGGCCAACATTCCATTAGCTTTCTTCACTGCCTGCTGTAGGTGCACGCCAACTTTCAGTGACTGGTGTACAAGGACACCCAGGTCTCGCTGCACCTCCCCCTTACCTAACCTAACACCATTGAGATAATAATCTGCCTCCTTGTTTTTGCCGCCAAAGTGGATAACCTCACATTTATCTATGTTATTATACTGCATCTGCCACGCATCTCCCCACTCACTCAACCTGTCCAGGTCACCCTGCAACCTCCTAACATCCACTTCACAGTTTACACTGCCACCCAGCTTTGTGTCATCCGCAAACTTGCTAGTGTTGCTTCTAATTCCCTCTTCCAAATCATTAATACATATGGTAAACAGTTGCAGCCCCAACACCGAGACTTGCGGCACTCCACTCGACACTGTCTGCCATTCTGAAAAGGACCCGTTTACTCCTACTCTTTGCTCCCTGTCTGGCAACCAATTTTCTATCCATGTCCCCAATACCATGTGCTCTAATTTTAGTCACCAATCTCCCTTGCGGGACCTTATCAAATGCTTTCTGAAAGTCTAGATACACTACATCCACTGGCTCCCCTTCATCCATTTTATTTGTCACATCCTCAAAAAATTCCAGAAGATTAGTCAAGCATGATTTCCCTTTCATAAATCCATGCTGACTTGGACTTATCCTTTTATTGCTATCCAAATGCACCATTATTGCCTCTTTAATAATTGACTCCAGCATCTTTCCCACCACCGAAGTCAGGCTAACTGGCCTGTAATTCCCCATTTTCTCTCTCGCTCCTTTCTTGAAATGTGGGATAACATTAGCTATCCTTCAATCCACAGGAACTGATCCTGAATCTATTGAATATTGGAAAATGATCACCAATGCATCCACAATTTCTAGAGCCACCTCCCTGAGGACCCTGGGATGCAGACCATCAGGCTCAGTGGATTTATCATCTTTCAGTCCCATTAGTCTACCCAATGCTATTTCTCGCCTAATGAAAATTTCTTTCAGTTCCTCTACCCCCCTAGATCCTCTGTCCTCCAGTATATCTGGGAGATTGTTTGTGTCTTCCTTAGTGAAGTCAGATCCAAAGTACCTGTTCAACTCTTCTGCCATTTCCTTGTTACCCATACTAATTTCACCCGTGTCTGCCTTCAAGGGACCCACATTTGACTTTGCTACTCTTTTTCTCTTAACATATCTAATGAGGCTTTTACTGTCCTTCTTTATATTCTTGGCCAGCTTCCCCTCGTACTTCATCTTTTCAGCCCGCATTGCCTGTTTTGTTACCTTCTGTTGATCTTTGAAAGTTTCCCAATCCTCTGGCTTCCAGCTACTCTTTGCTGTGTTGTACATCATTTCTTTTAGTTTTATTCCATCCCTAACTTCCCTTGTCAACCACGGTTGCCTCCTACTCCCCTTAGAATCTTTCTTCCTTTTTGGAATGAAATGAGTCATCATCATCATCATCATCATATATCTACAGCCGGAAACAGGCCTTTTCGGCCCTCCAAGTCCGTGCCGCCCAGCGATCCCCGTACATTAACACTATCCTACACCCACTAGGGACAATTTTTACATTTACCCAGCCAATTAACCTACATACCTGTACGTCTTTGGAGTGTGGGAGGAAACCGAAGATCTCGGAGAAAACCCACGCAGGTCACGGGGAGAACGTACAAACTCCTTACAGTGCAGCACCCGTAGTCAGGATCGAACCTGTGTCTCCGGCGGTGCATTCGCTGTAAAGCAGCAACTCTGCGCTACCGGATTATGCCCAGAAATTCCTGCCATTGCTGTTCCACCGTCATTCCTGTTAGGATCCCTTTCCAGTCTGCCTTGGCCAGCTCCTCTCTCATGCCTTCATAGTTCCCTTTGTTCAACTGCATCACTGACACTTCTGATTTAACCTTCTCCTTCTCAAATTGCAGATTAAATCTAATCATATTATGATCACTACCTCCAAGCGGTTCCTTTACCTTGAGTTCTCTTATCAAATAGTTCTGCCGATGGAATAAAGCATTTATCAACTTCCAAACTTAAGATGGATGGCAGGTCACATTGATGACATAGTATTGGATGGTTGGACCTAAGAACAGCTCTGAGGAACTCCTACAGTGATATCCTGTGGTCGGGTTGATTGACCATCAACAATCATCATCTTTAGACTTCAAGCTGTGGATTATTTTCCCTTTGATACCCATTGACTTTAATGTTACTGCACTTTTCACATAGCAACTTTAAAAGAGTTAACCACTCCAAAGTGCTTCCCAGTTCTTTTTAGGCCTTTTATTTTCTGCTTTCATTGACTAATAAATAGAGCTTGGAAAACCACTTCAAGATGCCAAGTCTGCCAATGCCAAGTCTAAGCCAAATTCTTATATGTGTTCAATGAGACTCTGGTGAAGGCTCTACTTTCCTTCCTACACAGGCCAGTGGTGTTCTTCAATTATTCTTTAATTGTTAATTTTTTCTTTAGTTTGACTATAGAGCAGCCTTCCACTTTTATCCTGTGCTCTGAAGTTTGGAATTTCACATCAAATGCTTTTGGAAGAGTGAATAAATTACCTTCTTCCAAGTTATCAGCCTTTACTATTTACTGGTGTGCTACAATGCTGATAACTACATTCTGCACTCTGTACAGTGCCCTCCATAATGCTTGGGATAAAGACCCATCATTTATTTATTTGCCTCTGTACTCCACAATTTGAGATTTGTAATAGAAAAAAAATCACATATGGTTAAAGTGCACATTGTCAGATTTTATTAAAGGCCATTTTAATACATTTTGGTTTCACCATGTAGAAATTACAGCATTGTTTATACATTCTCCCTCCCCCCCAAAATCAACTTCATGAATAGAAACACAGAGGCTAAACTGCAAGATGCAAACCACTTGTTCGCTGCAAAAATAGGATGGCCCGGTTCCAGTTTGCCAAGAAGTACTTGAAAGAGCAACCACAGTTCTGGAAAAAGGTCTTGAGGACAGATGAGACGATGATTAAATTATATCAGAGTGATGGCAAGAACAAAGTATGGAGGAGAGAAGGAACTGCCCAAGATCCAAAGCATACCACCTCATTCGTGAAACACGGTGGTGGGGGTGTTATGGCCTGGGCATGCATGGCTGCTGAAGGTACTGGCAGCTTATCTTCATTGATGATACAACTGCTGATGTTGGTAGCATAATGAATTCTGAAGTGTATAGACACATCCTGTCTACTCAAGTTCAACTCAAAACTCATTGGTCGGCAGTTCATTCTACATTAAGACAATGATCCCAAACATACTGCTAAAGCAACAAAGGAGTGTTTCAAAGCTAAAAAATTGTAAATTCTTGAGTGGCCAAGTCAATCACCTGATCTGAACCCAATTGAGCATGCCTTTTATATGCTGAAGGCAAAACTGAAGGGAACTAGCCCCCAAAACGTACAGGTATGTAGGTTAATTGGCTGGGTAAATGTAAAAATTGTCCCTAGTGTGTGTAGGATAGTGTTAATGTACGGGGATCGCTGGGCGGCACGGACTTGGTGGGCCGAAAAGGCCTGTTTCCGGCTGTATGTGTATGGTATGGTATGGTAAAACAAGCATAAGCTAAAGATGGCTGCAATACAGGCCTGGCAGAGCATCACCAGAGAAGACACCCAGCAACCGGTGATGTCCATGAATTGCAGACTTCAAGCAGTCATTGCATGCAAAGGATATGCAACAAAGTACTAAAAATGACTACTTTTATTTACATGACATTGCTGTGCCCCAAACATTATGGTGCCCTGAAATGGGGAGACTATGTATAAACACTGCTGCAATTTCTACATCGTGAAGCCAAAATATATAAAAATGGCCTTTATTAAAATCCGACAATGTGCACTTTAACCACACGTGATTTTTTTCTATTACAAATCTCAAATTGTGGAGTACAGAGGCAAATAAATAAATGATGGGTCTTTGTCCCAAACATTATGGAGTGCACTGCATATTTCCCTTTGCTCTTCATAGAGTACTCAAGTTTGACTTGATTGTATTTATATATAGTATTACCGGGTAGTGCCGTCAGTGATGGCAGCGTGTTTTAAAAAGTTCGTGTTAATGTTCCCTGATTTGCTTCATGTGGGGGGTGGGGTAGGGTGTTGGGGGAAACAATCTTTCAATCTCTTATCTTGCCGGCGATGCGATTGTTTTCTGGATCGTATCTCCGGTCGCTCTACGGCCTAACATCATGGAGCTGGTGGCCTTGCTTGAGACTGATTTTGAGCCCCACCGTGGGGCTGTGGACTTACCATCGGAGCCTGCGATCCCTTGCCTAGGATTGACGCTCCAACTGGATTCCAACATTGAGGTTGAGACTGATGTCGGAAGTTCCAAAGCCGCAGGAGGTTCGACTAGCCCCGACTCAGGGTCCGATCGCCCGACTTGGGGGAGCTGAGATCCCCCCGATGCGAGAGCTTGATCACCCCGATGCAGAGGGCCCGACTGCCGGCTAGCGGGGGACTAAGATCGTCCCGTCAAAGGAAGGCTCGAGGCCCCCGACCGTGGAAGAACAAAGGAGGGAAAAGATTGAACTTTTTTTTTCGCCTTCCATCACAGAGGAAAGTGGAGGAGTCACTGTGGTGGATGTTTATATTAAAATGTATTTTGTGTGTCTTGTTGCTTTTTATTGGTATGACTGTATGGCAAATTAAATTCCTCGTATGTTGCAAAACATTCTTGGCTAATAAAGTATGATTATGATGATGATTATGATGATTATTATGATTATGATTATTATGATCCTATTTGATTGGACAGAGTGCAAAACCAAGCTTTTCACTGTACATGTGACAATAATAAACCTAAACCAAAATCTTTTTCTAATCCAACCCTGGAAGAAGGAAATGTATTAAAATTGCTTAATGTGTCTCTCTGGTTTCCCCATCCTTGGCTACATTGTTCATTACTCCAGAAATCTGTAGTTGGAACTAAAAACTATTGAAGGATTGCAAGGTGAATCACTGGCTCACCCATTACTGAACTGTTTTGTGCAGTAATAATAACTGATCGGGTTCATTTCTTATTTTATTTTTGTAAAACAAATTCTTTATATTCTTCCACATCGCATCTCACAATAAGTTTAAATACTATTTCTAGTTGATTGTGTTGTTCTGTCTCCAATTATGCATTCAAATCAATAAATCCTTGAAACAGAATTCTTGTTTCCTTGCACAAATTGTATTGTCAAACGTGGCCTCGGCATATTTTTAAAAGCAAACAGAAACCAAGCCAAGAAGAGCTGACCCTGGAATAAATGTACGAGGCAAAGGAAGAGATTTAAGTGCACCTGTGTGCATCTCAGGAGAGAGAAGAGACTCAGGTGAAGTGCTAGGTTGCTTGTTTGATTTTTACAATGCTTTCTTTACTGTTCCAAAGAAATAATGATGGCTCGTCTTAAAATGAAGGAAGGCTGGAGAGTAAATTGTTTGAAGGCAAGAACTTTATAGAAAGGGAGAAATTAATAGCAGCCTTGTGTACCAACATAATGCCAAATAAGGCTTAATATAAGATGACTTGAAGCCACATCTATTGGTGCAGGTCATGTAGGTAAAATGCAGCACTCTGTTGGGAAAGGAAAGGAGGTATGGCACTGTCAGTTAAAAAAGATTGCATTACTTCAGTATTGAGTGCGGAGATCTAGGAAGGTGCCGTGACCAGGAGACACCTCCCAGGAGGCTGCGGAGAAGCCAGGAGGCAGATCCCCATGGCCGGACTCTGGGTCGGCACCGCTGAGGTGTCAGGAGTCAGAGGTCGAGGTCCAGTACGGGGTTGGCAGAGGTCGAACACGCTGCTGAGAACAAAGGAGGACCCGGCGTGGAGGGACCACTGAAATGGAGGACAAAGATGGACCTAGCATGAAGGGACCACTGAGATGGAGGACAAAGGCTTGGGTGGGATCACCGAGATGGAGGACAAAGGTGGACCCGGCATGGGGGGACCACTGAGATGGAGGACAAAGGTGGACCCGGCATGGGGGGACCACTGAGATGGAGGGCAAAGGTGGACCCGGCATGGGGGGACCACTGAGATGGAGGGCAAAGGTGGACCCGGCGTGGGTGGGAACCACCAAGAACTAAGGGGGACCACAAACGGAATGTGTTAAAAATGGATTGTGTAAAATGGAATACTTTGCAACTTTGTTGGCGCCCTTATGTGGCAACTCTTTGTATACCTCTTAAAATTGCTTAATGTTTCTCTCTGGGTTCCCCATCCTTGGGGAATGCAAAACAGAGAACATCACTGTGACCTGTCACATGTGACAATAAAGTATCATTCATTCATTCGGCTCCTCAAATAAAGCCAGAAGACTTTAGATATTAGAAACAAAAAGGGTGTCATCGCTTTGTTGGGGTGTGTTACAGACCTCCCAACAGTCAACGGGAGACGGTGGAATAAATATGTCAGCCGATATCAGAGTGGCACAATAAAATATAATTACTGTCCTGGGTGATTTCAATTTCCTAAATATTAATTGGAATTGCCTTAGCACTGAAGGCTCAGTGTGAATCGAGTTTTTGAGGAGTGTCCAAGATAATTTTTTTATACAATGTATCGATAGGTTAGATGACAGAAGGAACATTACTGATCTTATCTTGGGGAATATAGTTAGTCTATGGAGGATGCGTCATTGATGGATCATTTTGAGCAAAGTGACCATAACTTCATATATGTCAAAGTGTTTATAGAAAAGGATAGGGATAGCCTAACAATAAATGTCTGAAACCAGCAGATGGCTAATTTCATTAACACAAGGGAGGACTGGCCAAAGGTAAATTGGGATCATCTACTTGCAGGTATGCCATAATCTGCATATTGGGAAGCATTCAAAGGACGAATAGTAAGAGTCCACCCCTTAGGCACAGAGATTGTGGACCAAAGATTCAGTTCCTCTGCTGTACTGTTCTATGTTCTATTTAGTTCCAGGCCAACATGTTTCTGTCAGGCTAAAAGCCAAGAACAGAAACCCTGGGATGTTGTAGACTTTCGAGAGCTAGCGCCTCATAGAGCCTCAGCATTACATACCTAGTTTTGTATACAAGCCCTCTTGAAATAAATAGCATTGAGTTTCCTTTCTTTACTACCGATTCGACTTGCAGATTGACTTTTTGGGAATCCTGCACCAGCACTCCCAAGACCCTTTGCACCTCTGATTTCTGAATTCTCTCCTCATTTAGAAAATAGTCTACACCTTTATTCCTACTGCCAAAATAAAACTAGAGTGCATCGATTTCAGGTGAAAGGGGAAGAATTTAACAGGGACCTGAGGACCAACTTTTTCACACCGATGGTGGTGGGTATATGGAATGAGCTGCCAGAGAAAATGGGCGAGACGAGTAGAGTTACAATGTTCAAGAGACATTTAGACAGGTACTTTTGTTAGGAAAGTTTTATAGGGATCTGAGCAAAAATGCAAGCAAATGAGACCAGCTCAGGTATTTAACTTGGTCGGCATGGACAGGTTGGGCTGAAGGGCCTGTTTTGTGCTGCATAATTCTAAAACTTCCCCTTTTCTCCTAAATACCAGATTTTTACATAAAAGGAAAACAAGTTCTGTATCTTCAGAAAGTTAAATTTGAGTTAGTCCAGTTACCTATATTTCTGTTCAGTGCCAACTTGACCTCCTCACCTGGAAAGTTGTCACGGTTTCTGTTGCACTCCACTCCACAGGGATCTCCTTTTTAGCCCAACTTTTGTTGACTGATGGGTTGAGGGAAGCCACTCTTTTCACGTTTCCAGCTATAGTCTGAATATATATTGATAAGTTGGCTCTTTCTGACATTTGATACCAGAACCTTACCTAATTCAAAATGAAAGATAATTTAGTTTAGAACTTTCATCACCGGCCCCAATATGCCCACACATTTGAGATGGAAGAACAGCATCACTCGCAATTGGCTTTTCATTTGGTTTTGTATGTTCTCATAGTTTCTGGCTTCTTTCCTCTAACTCTTCAATTAACAATTCTATGTTTCTATGTACAACCTTAACCAAAAATCCTTACATTGTTTTCTTAGATGTCCCTGGTTCTGGTGGCCCTGTGCAAGACGTCTGTAGAGGAGCTGTCTATGTGGATTATGTGGCCTCTTCAGAACAGTGTGACCTCAGAATCATGGCCTCCATGCTGACCAAGGAACACCAGGCCAAAACTTCCAAATTTATCATCCTGTCTGGCCATTTGATGCCCGACTCACCACAGAGATCTCAAGTGGAAACACTTGAACTGGTTGATGTGTTTCTTGTAAAACGCCTAAGTCTCACTGCCATACAAAAACTCATGAATAAGACTGCTCTGTACACTGCGATCTTGACTGGTAACATGGTGATTCGGTGATTCATCACGATAGTACAGGCGACCAAGCAGTTGACTGGCCTTGCTTATTCGAGCCACCATTTCCATGTTGAGAGAGCCATCAGAAGAACTGATGCTTAACAGGTACTTCAAGTGCTAGACTGTCTTTGGCTCACCAATGCATGTGCTGCAAGGATACACTGCGAAGCCTGGAGCAAGTACGCGCAGGACATTGGTTTTGTTGAGCCTTGTTGTAAAAGTCACGAGGCTCCTACAAACTTGTTAATGCTAACGAAGTAGGTCAAACTGGGAATGTGCCACCAGGCAAGTCGTTGGCAAACATCTCCTCGACAATCAGTCTCTCAAACATTTTGATCCTTGACTTTAGTCTCTGGTCAGAGTTAACCGTCCAGTCCATCTCTCAAATACAATCCTCTTTCAAGATAATGAACAGTACGAATAATGTGATGCTTTGGTGGGATCATCCAAAACACTTCCCTGTTGACCTTGTCGAAGGTCTTTGTCAGATTGATGAGAACAGCACAGAGGTCCATGTGCTGCTCAACGCATTTCTCCTGGACCTATCTCATCAAGGAAACCATGTCTGGTCTGAAGCCATACTGAACCTCTGGTAGCATTTCTTCTGATCTAATCAGTGAATTGAGGATGACATGCAAGAATATTCCTAACAATGGATACGAGGGAGATTCACAATATTTAAGAAGTATCTAGTTGATCATTTGAATTGCGAAGGAGTGTAGGAAAATAACTGCGGATGCTGGTACAAATCGAAGGTATCACAAAATGCTGGAGTAACTCAGCGGGTCAGGCAGCATCTCTGGAGAGAAGGAATGGGTGACGTTTCGGGTCGAGACCATTCTTTCACCCTTGTGATACGATTTGAATTGCCAATGTATAGAAGGCCAAGGAGCAATTGCTCATATATGTGTTTAGTATTGATAGGTAGGTAATAGTTAGCATAGCTATGGTTGTACAAAGATACTGTTTTTGTACTCTATGAGTATGAACATTTAAAAATCTAAAAAATGTGCTGTGGAAATGTGGTTTAATAATCGACAGTTATGTTACTCTCTAATTAATTCTGCAATTTTGTTCATTTCTTCTAATCAGATTTATATTTAATTAAAGTACATTCTGGAAATGTCTGACACATACCTGACATGGTGAATCATTAATTAATTGATTCTTTAACTGTGGACTGCCAAGCTGAATTATGTTTGTTGCTTTATGGTCTGAGGTTGCTTTGAAATAGAGGAATATTCCTGTTGTACAATAGAAAACAAGAACAGTTATTTACACATGTCATCTTAAAACCTTTCAATATGTGCACAAGAAGTTTCGTTTAAATGAGCTTACTCCAAAGATACAGCATGGAAACAGGCCCTTCAGCCCATCAAGTCCATACCTACAATCGATCATCCGTTCATACTAATTCTATGTTATCTCATTTTCTCATCTACCTCCAACACTCTCCTGGCAATTTATAGAGCCCAATTAACCTACAAACCTGCACGGCTTTGGGATGTTGGAAGAAACCGGAGCACCTGGAGGAAACCCACACGGTCACAGGGAGAACGTGAAAACTCCGCACAGACAGCATCCTCGGTCAGGATTGAGTCTGGCGTTGTGAGGCAGCATCTCTACCAACTATTCCATTGTGCTGCCTATCTGTTACATGAACAAGTTTGTGAATCCTTATTTGACTGTGGTGCATGTTCAGTACCATACCTGGGAACATTTCTGTTTAACTCACTTTGAGCTTCTCCAGGGCACAGACAAACTATGAGCGTGTGGAGGTATCACCTCAGGTGCTCGTGTGGTTCTGAGCAGACAAGGCCAAGCACATGGCCTGGAGTTGGCTCCAAAGTCACAGAAGCTTCATAACTTTCAGAAAATACCAGATGGTGGATCAAATTATGATCCATTCTATCAGGCACTTATACCTCAAAATTAGATTTGAACGAATTAGACATTCTACACATTGTGGGGTTTTATACAAGTTACAGTTTGGTGCCTTGTAAGATTTTTTAAAAATTGAATGACAAGCTCTTTGAAAGCCCACGACTGCATTTGCTAATTTGAACCAAGCAATAAGTGTTGAACTGCGTGATTTTCTACAGGAGTTGCACACAAAACTCATAACTGCAATATTGTTACTGCGCAGATCACAGGAAAGGCTTGTATGACCTTGAAGGAATGTTTCCTGCAGCAGCCACAAACCAGCAGAATAATAGTCTGCCAAAGGAGTGTGCTTGGGGGATTTCTCGTCAGGAGCACAAAACCACCCTGTTGTGAGCATTTGGCTTCTTAGAGTCCCACATTGCAAATAATTACATTCACATAGTCATACTGCATGGAAGCAGGCCCTTTGGCCAAACTTGCCCATTCCAACTGACATGCCCTATCTACACTAGTCCCACCTACCTGCATTTGGCCCATATCCCTCTAACCCTATCCTATCCATGTACCTGTCCAAATGTTTATTTTTGGACATTGGACCAATTGAGATTGTACCTGCCTCAACTACCACCTCCTGCAGTTCATTCACTACACCTACAAACCTTTGCGTAAAAAAGTTGCACTTCAGGTTCTTATTAAATATTTCTCCCCTCACCTTAAACCCAAGTCCTCTAGTTCTTGATTCCCTTACTCTGGGTAAAAGACTGTGTTTACCCAGTGTATTCCTCTCATGATTCTCATTGTTTTCAAGAGAGAGTTAGATTTAGCTCTTAGGGCTAAGGGAATCAAGGGATACAGGGAAAAAAAAGCCGGTATGGGGGTACTGATTTTGGACGATCATATTGAATAGCGATGCTGGCTCAAAGGACCGAATGACCTACTCCTGCACCTATTTTCTATGTTTCTATGTCTATGTTTTCTATGAACTTAGAAGATCACCCTTCATCCTCTTGCACTCCAAGGAATAAAATCCTAGCCTGCTCAACCCCTCCCCCGCCCTCGAGTTCTGGCAACATCCTGGTAAATCTTCTCTGCACCCTTTCCAGCTTAACAACATCTTTCCTATAACAGGGTGACCAAAACTGAACACCATACTCTATTGGCCTCCAATTGGCCTCGCCAATGTTTTGAACAACATGCCCTTGGAGATAAAGGGTGATCAATTGGCTAGAGATCTCATAAAAATACAAACCACTGGAAGAACTCAGCAGGTTGAGCAACATCAGTGGAGGCAAAGAAATGGCTGATGCTTTGGGTCATTGAATCATAGAGTAATCCAGCATAGCAAAATACCCTTTGACCCAACTCATCAATGCCGACCAAGATGCCCCATCAAAGCAAGTCTCATTAACAGATGTATGCACCTTTCCTATCCATGTATTTATTCACAAAATGCTGGAGTAACTCAGCAGGTCAGGCACCATCTCAGGAGAGAAGGAATGGGTGACATTTTGGGTCGGGACCGTTCTTCAGAGTCTGAAGAAGGGTCTCGACCCAAAATGTCACCCATTCTTTCTCTCCTGAGATGCCGCCTGACCTGCTGAGTTACTCCAGCATTTTGTGAATAAATACCTTCAATTTGTACCAGCATCTGCAGTTATTTTCGTACATTTCCTATCCATGTAAATGTCCAAACATATTTTTAATGTTGTTATTGTACCTACCTCAACTACTTCCTTTGCCAGCTCCTTCCATATACCCACCCGATGTGTGTGACAAAAACACACTCTCTGTGTCAAGACCATGCATCAGGACAACATGAAACTCAACCCTCCCTTTGCCTCTACAGATGCTGCTTGACCTACTGAGCTTCTCTTCCATTTTGATTTTGATTTCAGATTCCAGCATTGGCAGTCACTTGCATCTCTGTGATCACAGACAGTTGCACTGAGGTGTATAAAATTTTAAAAAAGCAGTAATCATTGTTAGATCAAATTACAGAATGGGAATAGCACTCTGGGGTTCATAATTAGAAAGAGTATCCAAAATGCTTACCAGATAAAGACTGAAAAGCTTAGTATGGTAGGAATTCAAAGTTCTCTTAGAAGCCCAGAAAGATTAAGGAAGAAGAGAAACTTCTTCCTTCAAAGAATGTTGAACCTTTGAATTTGAAGTGCATCAACAGATTTTTAATGGAAGAGAAAGCTCAGGACAGAGGTCGATAGATTAATGGACACCAAGCAAATCAGTGGGTATGAGGATAGTGATGGAAAGTATAGAGGTAGAAAATTAGCCATCAATTTATTGATTGTCAAAGCATGTGGCATATTCTATTTCTTATGCTCTTCAAAAATCCTTGAAACACTCCCTCTTTAACCATATTTTGTGTTCCTTCTCTTTTTTAAACTTTCCCACCACTGTCCCAGTGCACCTTCCTTCCTCTTGAAGCTGTCTGAAACATTCTACAATAGCTTAATTACATGGGCTAACAAACATCAAGCTTAACTATTTGGTTTGTTAACCTGTGGACTAGATAGATGGGCAACTTCTGGGAAAGCCAAATTTATCCTGTTCACATGTTGGTGAACAACAATGTGATAACGGTGAGCACTCACCTTGGTTGGAATTGGTTGTGTGGTCTGTAATAGGTAATCCTGATGTTTGGGCCTGTCCTCGAACCCACACAGCACCATCTGAGGTGAGATGTTTCCACTCACAGAAATCAGACTCAAAGTTGCACATGGTATACTTTGCTGGAAAACAAAATGCAAGAGAATGAGATGATGTTGAAGTATTCAGACAGCTGAGGGAAGGGTCATCACAAGGAAATTTAAAACAACAGGTACTGGAACTCTAGAACTCTAAAATACAGAAAATGCTGGAAACACTCATCATGTCAGGCAGCTTCTGTGAAGAGAGAAACTCAAAGGTTTCAGGTCAAAGGCCTTTGCCAGAACTGGGAAATAGAGAAAAATGAGTTATTTTTAAGCTGAAGAGAAAGTTAAGGATGGGATAAATAAGACAAGCATAGGATGGGGTAAGGTCTGGGTTAGACAAGTGAGGATATATGATTGTTGATGGATTAATGGGGGAACAGAGTGAAAAAGCAGAGAAAATAAGTCTAAAAGGCAGCAAAATGCAGGGCTGTGGCACAGGCCCAGTAAGTTAAGCCATGCTAAGGGAGAGGAAAAAGCCTGAGCCAAAAATCATGGCTTACGGGCAAAATGGCCAATTCAGATTCAATCAAAGGTAGGGAGATACCAGAAATTTGATAAGGAGTATTTCCGATTTTTATCATACATTGCAAAATTGATTGCTTTGGAAATGAAAGCTAAAAACAAACAAAATTATATCCAGCTCAGCAATGTTCATTTTAATGTGGCACAAGCATAATCTTGTCTTCAAATATGACTAAATGTAGTCTTATTTTAATGAGATCTAAATGTTGCTCGTGGATGAGAATATTAGACCTGGCACATTTAACATTCCAGTATCATGAGATGACGTAATGGCTGCACTTTATTTCTCAGCAACTCTGCCACAATAATGTTCTCTTGATATTCTTTGGGCAGTAAATAATCCCAGATCATTACCCATTAACCATTATTGCAGTGGTGGTGCTAGGCTCTGAAGTACAAAGTTAAAATCAAAATGTGTTATCTAATAATGAATAACTTTTGGATAATATAATGACCCAACAGCCAGCAATTAGGTTTCAGCATTAATTATAATCTGTTTGCCCAATTTAAACGAGTAAAGGGCAGATATATATATACTTCAATATTCAAGCTAAATGGGATGCAATTTAAACCCAGCCATAAAAGAAATGCAGCATTTAACAATCCATCTGCACCTTAATATATCTTACTGGTGTAACGTAACACTAGAATATTTATGATTTCTTGCAAAAAATAAATCAGAGAACTAAGTGTGGTCTTCAGAATTGGTAATGTGTGAATTTCTGAAATTTCCACCTTATTTCAAATTTATTGGAAAAACACATCAAATAATTTTTTAGCTGAAATGCTATTGGTTTTTTTGTGAAGAATGATGTGCTTAGACTGCACGGCTTGGTTTCAGAGCGAGTCACCATTCTATGCAAAATCTCATGACCAAGAGCAGTGAGGGACTAACGTCTTTAAAATAAAACTTTAATGCTAATATGCAAGGACACAGAAACAAATATCAGAGTCGCAGCAGGAAAAGAAGTAGCATAATGAAAGGATGGATGACCACCAGGTCAATGGCAGAGAACTTCACAATCTGTCATTTTATATTAGACACTGAGTCAAACTCAGTAAAATCCAAACAGTCTGAAGCAGGTCCTGACCGGAAATGTCACCTTTTAATTTCCTCTCCAGATGGTGCCTGACCCGCTAAGTTCCTCCAGCATTTAGTGTTTTGCTCAAGATTCCAGCATCTGCTGTCCCTCATGTCAACATCTATTCTACGTTGCATTTGCTGGATATCCATTTTGGACTTCAGAATTGCAGGTGGGCTTAAACGACCCTTTCTACGTTGTACATTTCCATGATTCTAATTGAAAGGCTTGGTGTATTTGTATTTATATCTGTGTGTGTCATTATTATTTTTGTGATGCATTGCATTTATCATTTCCCTGCATCAGTGGGAGAAACTCCGCCTTAGACTGTAGTCTTCATATGGTTGAGGAGGACATGATGACCAGGGACAATACCAGATCAGATTCATCAAGTTACAGTCAGAGGGCAAAAAGAACAGTGCTGAAAATGTCACTGCTATGCTCTTAAATCTATCACAGATAGGGAACTTTCTCTCAACTTGAAAAGTAATTAGAAAGCAATTAATGATATTGAACCAGGCTAGGAGGAGCACTCGTATAATATTGTACAAAAAAGATTAATGTAACTCAGCTGGAAACCCTTCAGTTAAAATTACCCTCAAGGGCCTGTCCATTGATACCCCTCAAATCAATGTTTTGATCATTGTTTTCAAGGCAGGTGAGGGGAACAGAAACTGGAGGAGCAAAAAGAGAAAATGTTGGAAAAATTCAGCGTGTCTGGCTGCATCTATGGAAAGAGAAACAGTCAATATTTCAGGACTGTGACCATTCCTCAGGACAGACGCTTCCTGCACGGTTGATCTTGCCAGCATTTTTACTTTTTGTTTCAGATTTCCAGCATCTGCAGCTGTTTGATTTTCAAAAGCTTTAGATGCAGCTCCAAAGGCATCATTAGATCATATCTGCTGGACCTGAATTGGCATGCAGGGTAGCTGAAAGTGGGACTAAATCTAGAAGGTCCAAAAAAGTTGGAGTTTTAAGCAAAATTTTGGAACTGCTCTATTCCATGCTCCCCTTCTGTTGGGGGTCTTCTGTGAACCTATCCTTAGCCATCATGCACCAACCTCGTGGCTTATCTGATGCCATGAATGATTCTTTGCTTCACTGCACTGACTTACTGTCAGTTTCAGATGGGAACAGACTAAGTTAACACAGTTGAACTCTGGATGCTCTTTCACAACCAAACTCAAGACAATTTAACACATGCCTCAAACCCCACTCTCCTAAATGATACTCAGAATTGTAACTGCCACAAGAAAACCTGTAAAAGGCACACGTATAGCCATGACTGGAACTAGATACAAAATGCTGGAGTAACTCAGCTGGTCAGGCAGAATCTCTGGAGAAAATGGTTTGGTGAGTATATGGAATGAGCAGCCAGAGGGCGTAGTTGAGACAGATACAACAGGAGCATTTCAAATACATTTGGACAGGTATATGGATAGGAAAGGTTTAGTTGAGTTTAGTTTATTGTCACATGTGCTGGGATGCAGTGAAAAGCTTTTTTATTGGAAGATATGGAAGGATATGGGTCAAATGTGGGCAAATGGAACTGGCTTGCAGGGCCATCTGGGATTGGATGAGTTGGGCTGAAAGGCCTGTGTCTGTGCTCTATGACTCCAAATAACTTATTGACATTACGGTAATCAAGAGATGTAGGGTTAGAGATGAAATGGTGCTGAGGCAAAAGGTCAGCCACTGTCTGGCTGAAGAGCAGAGCAGACACGAGGAGCTGAATGGACAAGCTCTGTTTCCATATTCTACAATGCCAAGCATAAGTGAAGCAGTTGGTCTTCAATTGGGTTCATTATCACCATTCCTCACATCAGCTTTTGTTGTTTAATTATGATTTATTTAATTAGCTGAATTTAAAATCCACAGCAGTTCTGATGGTACTTGAGCTCGTTCCTCCAGATTTTTAGTCAAAGCCTCAGGATTATCAGCATGATGATACAACCACTACAACCCTGTTGCCATAGTGATATAATAGTAATTCATTTTTAGGAAATAATTCAGACTTCAAGAGTCCCATCTATTGATTACTGCAGCCTGCATTGGGGCAAATTCCAGCAGCACAGTGGTTAACTTACTGGACTAGCAGTCAGAGTTCTGAACCACTGATCTAAAGATAGTGGTTCATATCCTGCCATGGGAGCTGGGGACTTGAGATTCAAGTAATTCAATAAAAATCTGGATTTAAAAATTAAAGCTCGCCTTAATAACTGTAACAATCCAATGGATAGTTTTCTGTAAATATGGATCAGGCTCACTAATGTTCTTCAAGGAAGGGAATCACTTGCTCTCGCTCAGTCCATCCAAACAGTCAGAGAGTTGTTTTTCAGCCAGAGAGTTGTAAATCTGTGGAATTCACTGCCTCAGAAGGCAGTGGAGGCCAAGTCTCTGAATGCATTCAAGAGAGAGCTAGATAGAGCTCTTAAGGATAGCGGAGTCAGGGGGTATGGGGAGAAGGCAGGAACGGGGTACTGATTGAGAATGATCAGCCATGATCACATTGAATGGTGGTGCTGGCTCGGGCCGAATGGCCTACTCCTGCACCTATTGTCTATCAGCCTACACCCTACATTCCTCTCCAGGTCAGGAGCAAATAAGAATGGGCAATTAAAGTTCCATCTTGCAAAGTAATATATATTTTTTTAATTACTCCATGAATCAGTGATGAGAATATAATCAGTCTATAATCAAAGATTTTCCTTCTATTGTCCACATTCAACATATTTTCTTGATAAAATACATTAATAAAAGCTAAAAGTAAATATCTGAACAATCTGGACAGTGCCTTGTATTCCACTTGGACAGCTTACAACCCAATGGTATGAACATTGAATTCTCTAACTCTATGTGCTACCCTCCCCACTCTTTTTCCCCCCTCCCCACTCTTTTTCCCCCCTCCCTTTCCTGTGCCCCCAACCAAATGCACACCCCTTTCTCTCACTATCCCGTCCCCGCCCCCTTTTCCCCTTCCCCCAAGATCCCTTCCTCTGGCTTCACAATTTTCTTGTCTTCCCTCCATATAAGCCTTTTTTCTTTTCACCTCTGACCTTTGTCCACCCATCAATGTTCCCACACCTGTATCCACCTATCACTTGACAAACCTTGCCCTGCCCCCACCGCTTTCCTCAGCTTTCTGCCCCTTACTAGAATTAGACCGAAAGAGGATCCAGACCCAAAATGTCATCTATCCATGTTCTCTGGAGATGCTGCCTGAACCTCTGAGTTACTCCAGCACTTTGTGTCTTTATCTGAACAAGGAACTCTGCAAGACCTACAGCAGGCTGGTGCATCTTCATCTGCTCCTTCGCAGCAGTCGTTCTGGAAGTCACAGACTGAACTGAGTGGAATACAGTGCCCATTTCCGCAGGTGAACGCTGAAGGTGAGCAAGGTTCAGCCAAATATTCCCTTTCACACTCATGAAATCGTAAGCTGTCCAGGGCCAAGAAGCCCGATCTGCTTTGAACAGAGGCTACAAATGTAACCTGCAGAAACACAAGGAGAGTAATAAATTCATTCAGACATGATTACTTTAATCGGTAACTGAAAAATGAATAATCATTGAAAGATCGGAAAAAAAACCCCAATAACATGTAACATTAGGCCCATAGGAATTGCTTAACCCATTACAAATAGCACTATTTTCTGATCTTTTTGGAATATAATTAGCAATCAATCGAGGAATTAAAGTATGAAAGTCCATGGCACTCCTACTGTAAGTGCAGTGAATATTTACCAGAGTGCCTGATAACTGGAGCACAAACTAATATGTCCAGTATATGATTTCCCCCATGAGGGTCTTAGATTGTTAAATCTTAAGATACATATGAATCTAATTTCTTCCTTTTTTAATTTCTAAATGTGTTTGCATACATTACAAAGGATGTACATATGTTGCACATACTAAGAATGTGCTGATTCTGGAAAGGGTCAAAAGGAGGTTTACGAGAATGATCCCAGAAATGAATGGGTTAACATATGAGAGTTTGATGGCACTGGGCTGTATTCACTGGAGTTTAGAAGAATGAGGGGGGACCCAATTGAAATGTACAGAATAGTGAAAGACCTGGATAAAGTGGATGTGGAGATGATGTTTCCCCATAGTGGAGGAGTCTAGGACTAGAGGTTAGCCTCAGAATTAACGAAAATTCCTTTGGGAAGGAGATTTCTTTAATCAGAGGGTGGTGAATCTGTGGAATTCTTTGCCACAGAAGGCTGTGAAGGCCAAGTCAGTGGATATTTTGAAGGTAGAGATAGATAGATTCTTGATTAGTACGGGTGTCAGGGATTATGGGGATAAGGTAGGAGAATGGGGTTAGGAGGGAGAGATAGATCAGCCATGATTGAATGGCGGAGTAGACTTGTTGGGCCGAATGGCCTTATTCTGCTCCTATCACCTATGACCTTACGATACACCGCATAGCGCAGCAACATCCCATTCATTATATGGATGAAGGAATCACAGTAATGGGACAACCAAGTTTTCAATATCCATATCATCCTGAGTGCACCGTCAGTATCACCAAATCAAAATGTTGAAACTGAGAATCAAATGCAACCTTGGGACTGTCAATACAACAAAGACGAGCAGCTGATGACAAAGACTTTGTCAAGTTAACCCAGAAACGGAAATAAATGTAACCTTGGTAACATCACCCACATCCCAAGAATAAAGATTATCAGCCGTATCCCAAGAACAAATAACATGTCAGAAACAATGATGTGCTGACAATGTAATTCAGTCACAGCTTAAAAAAATACATGGCCCATGTTTCAATTCTGGAGAGGTTCTGCATTTATTTTTATTATTAATCAACCCCACAGGCTGGATTTGTTAACCAGATGTTCCACCGTGTGGTCTCTGTCCAAATCCTAAATTCATTTTAACCTGCTGTGGAACCATGGTGCACTCAAGTACTGCTGGCCTCCATTATGTGGTACTTCCTCAACCATGAACAGGCCTCAATCAGTGATTCAGTCAGAGAGTTGTAAATCTGTGGAATTCTCTGCCTCAGAAGGCAGTGGAGGCCAATTCTCTGAATGCATTCAAGAGAGAGCTAGATAGAGCTCTTAAGGATAGCGGAGTCAGCGGGTATGGGGAGAAGGCAGGAATGGTGTACTGATTGAGAATGATCAGCCATGATCACATTGAATGGCGGTGCTGGCTCGAAGGGCCGAATGGCCTCCTCCTGCACCTATTGTCTATTGTCTTTGAGTCCTCAGGTATTGGAACCTAAGGCCATGTCCCACTCCTACTCCAATGAGTTTTAGTTTCACATCCCTGACAAAGGCATTTTTTACTGTTTTAAATTACTCTAACATCCAAATACATTTGTTCAGAGATTAAATTGATTAAATGAATAAAAAGGCAAAAATAATGATTCATGAAAAATAATATGTTTATTTAAATTATATTATGCTCCATTTAACGAATCAAAAATCAAACTTAGAGTGTATAAATGAAACATGATTAAACATATTTTCAAGTGAAGAATGGCTAAGCCCATTCAAATAAAAGGAATTGTCCCATAGACCAGCCATAATATTGAGTGGCTCTTGGTGTGTGGCACGTTCTGGATTCACCACTGGTTAGTGGTGATTGCAGCATTGAGGCAAGAGTAGAGACATGCCAGCAACTGATAGCCAGCGTGTTCCCCAACTCTGAGCTGCAGTGTGCAGATGCAGACTACTGGTGCATTGAAATGACAGAGCGCAGAGAGTTGGACTCCCTTTTGGACAACCACAGCAAAGCACGATCATGCTTTCAGCTGCCAAAGCACGTTATTATAATCCTTTTGATCCTATTGCTATAACTACCACACAAATATTGCACAAGTTGGGGTAGTGCCCGACTGTATAATTGAAAAAAAAACGTATTTCCTCCAACAGTCTTGTTCCATGGGGCATTTTCCAAAGTTTAAATGGATTAGCAGAAAAAAAGAAATCACACCTTCTAAGTTTTTAAAGGATCATGCTCATTCTTTAGCGCAAAAAGTTTGAAAATAATCATCCCTCAATATTTGATAAATTTATAATGTCATAAACAGATGCCAAACAATATAAATGCAGCAAGCCTGTTTCAAGATATGGAAATTTAGAACCTGGACTGCTGTGACCTGGACCTACTACCACACCCATATGTGTTTCCTCAACACTAATTAGGCTGAAGGGCCTCAATCCAAAATCCCTTCTTTCTCGTCCTTCCACAGATGCTCCTCAACGTATGTCTACTTTGAAGAAGTTCTCCTCCTCTCTTGGGCCTGAAGAAGGGCTCCGATCTGAAATGGCGCCTATCCATGTTCTTTAACGATGTTGCCTGGCTTGCTCAGTTACTCCAATATTTTGTGCCTTTCCTTGATAAACCAGCATCTGCAGTTCCTTGTTTCTACTTCCACAGATGCTACCTGACCCACTGAATTGCTCCAGTACTCTATGTTTTATGCAAGATTTAGAAGATTCAGCAGGACAGTCAGCAACTGAGACAAAATAAAAATTTAGTGATATTCCTTTTTCTTCAGAATATGGTAATCATTTAACAAAGATTTGCAAGATACCACAATTGGATGTTATATTTTAAAGAAGAACTTTAATCTAAGTGAAACAATATCTTGTCAGAAAACGTTTACAATTCTGCTTCTTCCAACTGGGGTTAATAACTAGATAAACTCTATTTTATGCTGATGCTCTTTGTCCGTCAAGCCTGAATATTTGAAATTGGCAATTTTAGCTGCTTTTCTCACTGGTGCAAACAAATATTAGGAATACCGTTAGCCACATTTTAACATAGTAACCATGTTGGCTGGTGCAAAAAGTGTTAATTAAGAAGAAGCTCATGCATGATAGCGGAAGTGGCGGCGCCTAACGGCTGCGGCTCGCTAGCAGTCTGTTCGTCTTTTTTCCTTTTTTTTGTTGTGTGTCGGTGTTGGGATGGGTTTTTTTTTTTTTTGGTTGTGTATGTGTGGGGGGTGGTGGTGTGGTGGGGGGGGTGGGGGAAACCTTTCTCTTTTAGGTCTCTTCCTCACGGCGCGGGGTGCGGCTCGGCCGCGGGGCCTAACATCGCTCGGTGCGGCTCGGCCGCTGGACTTAACAGTGCCCAGTGCGGCTTGGCTGCTGGACTTAATAGTGCCCGGTGCGGCTCGGCCGCGGGACTTTTCATCGCCCGGTGCAGCTCGGCCGCGGGACTTTACATCGCTGGTGCGGTTCGGCCGCTGGACTTAACAGTGCCCGGTGCGGCTCGGCCGCGGGGCCTAACATCGCCCGGTGCGGCTCGGCCGCGGGACTTTTCATCGCTGGTGCGGCTCGGCCGCGGGACTTAACATCGCCCGGTGCGGCTCGGCCGCGGGGCTTTACATCGCTGGTGCGGCTCGGCCGCGGGACTTTTCATTGCTGGTGCGGCTTGGCCGCTGGACTTAACATCGCCCGGTGCGGCTCAGCCGCGGGACTTAGCTGCGCAAGGCTCGGTCGCGGGGCCTTCCATCGCCCGGCTCGGCCGCGAGACGTTTCAGCGCCCGGTGCGACTCGGCTGCGGGGACTTCCACCCCCTTGCGGGGACTGTGCGGGTCGGTCGGGGACGAGCTGTCTGTCCGTGGGCGTGGGGAAGAGAGTGGAAGTTTTGTTGCCTCCATCACAGTGAGGGGGTGTTTGGAGTCACTGTGATGGACGTTTGTGTTGGGGTTATGTGTCTTGTGTTCTTTTTTGTGTGACTGCTATGTAGTTTCGTTCGGTACCTTGGTACCAAATGACAAATAAAGCTCTGTTGAATCTTAAAATTGCTGCTTGGACTGCAGGTGGAGATGAGAATTATTTCACAATTAGGAAGAGTGCAGTTTTGAAAAAACATCTATGACTACTCATTATCAAATGATGACCTCGGACCTCATTTACACTGTATTAGTTGTACGGGTTTGAAATTGGCACCAAATTGTTCAAGATTGGCAGGAGGTTGTGGTGGAGTTTGAGTGAGCGGTACAGTACGAAATGGCTACACATTAAATCTGCACTGCAAGTGTTTCCATTGGCACCTTCATTAAAACACTTTAAAAAAAATGGAATCAAAGTTTCTGGAATCTTTTTGTGAAAATGGACGTCCCCACACTTTGCTTGACAATCAACAAGTCATGGCATTAGCAAATAGCAAGGACCCTGGAGCACTACAATGTAAAAGGCACATTAGCTGTTTGATCGATTAGTTGCTGGTTTGTATATTTAACATTGGTTAACACCTGGGTATTTATCAAACCAACCCAATATTGAACTGCTGGGTCTGTGGCGCTGTGAAACAGCAGCTCTACCAGCTGCGGCATTCTGTCATCCACAGGTTCTGTGCCGCTCACACCTCTCTGTGGAAAGGAATTCTGCTTTCTCTATTTTGATCAAGACTTCAAATCATGAGCTGCTATTGAGTAACAAAGGGAGACTCCCATGGATATAATTCGCAAGTCCTGTTAAGAATACATCGACAACTGCGTTGACACATAGAAGGAGACATATATGACAATTAACAGACTGCTGACATTCTCATAGCAGTGCTACTGCAGCTGACATCACTGCAGAGCAGCTTTGCAATGTGACTCTAAGGAAAATATCCAGATACTTGGTCAATTGCTCTGCAAAACTGAAGGACTAGTTCTAACACCCATGTGGAGCGGAAGAAAATGTCAGAGGAGGAGAAAGAAGTGAATAGAAATTTGCAAGAGCGAGTGGCAGAGATTTAAAAGACAACTAGACAAGTGCATGGGCAGGAAAGGTTTGTTGGGATATAGGGGAGGGACTGGCAAATGGGACTAGCTCGATGGCAAAAGACCAGTTGGGCCAAGAGCCTATTTCTGTGCTGGGTAACTTTATGACTCTCAGAGGAAAAGCACTGGCTACCAGAGGGTTTGCACGAAGATCAGGAAAATAATTCAAATCTTACCATTTCACCTGCAGGTTTTAACTCGAGTTAATTACACAATCTGGAATTGTGAATAAATGGATTGTTGATCCATCGGATTCTACAAAGCTCACTAGAATGGTCCAGCAAGTCATTCATGTTGTCATAAGCATCTTCTCAAACGCGATTAAGAATGGGAATGAAATGCTGGCTCATACCTCATTAAAGCATTATAATATAAGCAAAGTTGGCCCCTGGCAACTAGATCCCCCAGAGAGTGATGCAATCAAGAGTGCTTCATAAAAATAATTCTTCCAACCTTATCATTGCTGCACTAATTCCCACTATACGTCTACCTCCATTCAGTAGCGTCTCGTCGGTCTGAGACTAATTTACAATTACCTGCACCAATATCAAATTCAGAAATTAGGATTTAGATGTTCAGTCATGTATTTCAGTCATGTATTTTACATTTTTCTTAATGTCATCTGGTTAAATAGAGGGAGAAAACCCATCATTGAAAATGATGAAAAGACATAGCATGACTTTGAATCATGCACCTTTGTGTGCACAATGCTGTATGCATGGAGAATACTGGTCAAATGACGATGGCATGGAGCACTGAGCATGGTTGATGCAACACAGGAATGTACAAATGCAACTGGTAAAAACTCAGTATCCCTCCATAGAAAGCTGAAACCCGTGGAAGCACTACTTCGAAGACCAAACCTTAACTGAATTGCTATTGACGAGTCTGCCAAAAAATTAATTGATGAATTTAGTTCTCATGCCATGACAGAAATGATTATTTAGCATTTTACAATTCAGAGCTTCCATCGTTTTGGGGATGGTGCAGGGCTGCTCTGACAATAGACAATAGGTGCAGGAGTAGGCCATTCGGCTCTTCGAGCCAGCACCGCCATTCAATGTGATCATGGCTGATCATTCTCATTCTCTGTCCACCTCTTCTCCCACAGGACCTAGATCAGTGAATCCTGACTATTTTCCAGGAGAGCTGTCCCCACCCTGATAGTTCAGGATCAAAAGTGCAATGATATTCAGAGCCTTCATTTTCTGTGCTTCAGATATCACAACACACTGCTACGAGGTCACTGTATCCGAAAGGGCTCACTGGATATTTATAATATGCACTTGTACCATATAGGTCTTTTAGCATTTGGTGTATTCCATTATTCCAGAATAAACATAAGGACCAAAGGAACAGGACATCGAACCCTCAAATCTGCATCAATGTTAGATCATGGCTGCTCCTAACTTAGCTTCAATTAATTGTCTTGCTTCTATAACTCTAACAACCTCAGTTTAATATTTTCCAATTGAACTTGACAGAACAGCTTTTTGGGGAATATAATAATAATAATAATAATATTTTATTTATATAGCGCTTTTCATATACTCAAAGACGCTTTACAGAGATTTTGAGAACATAGGGAAATTAATAAATAGATAAATAAGTAAATAAATAAATGAACAGAGAAAGGAGACAGTAGGTGAGGTGACCTTCAGTGGTTGAAGGCAGTACTGAACAGGTGAGACTTCAGCGATGTTTTGAATGTGGTGAGTGTGGGGGAGTCTCTAACGGTTTGGGGTAGTGAGTTCCATAGGGTGGGAGCAGCGATGGAGAAAGCCCTGTCCCCCCAGGATCTGAGTTTAGTCCGGATGTGGGGGGATAGGAGATTGGCAGCGGCAGAGCGGAGGGTGCAGGTGGGAGTGTGCCTGTGGAGGAGGTCGGTCAGGTAGGATGGGGCCAGGTTATGGAGGGCTTTGTAGGTTATGAGGAGGATTTTGTACTGGATTCTCTGGGGGATGGGGAGCCAGTGGAGTTTATAAAGGACGGGGGTGATATGGTCACGGATCGAGGTGTGTGTGAGTAGACGGGCAGCGGAGTTTTGAATGTATTGAAGTTTATTGATGATTTTTGAGGGTGCGCCATAGAGGAGGCTGTTGCAGTAGTCCAGACGGGAGGTGATGAAGGCGTGGATGAGGGTTTCTGCAGCTGTGGAGGAGAGGGATGGACGGAGACGGGCAATGTTTTTGAGAGCTTTTGACTTCCATTACGCTTTCTTGGAAGAAGTGCTCTCAGGCATAACCACTTAATGGTCAAGTTTCAAGTTTAAGGTTATGCTCTCCAATTCTGGCATCCTCCATTATAGGAAATGAATTTTCCACTCTCTATTATCCTAATCCAGAATCCTTGTTCCACTAAAGAGAATACTTCTGGTGCCAATACATACAAGTTGCATTTGAAGACTAATCCTTTCAGCTTAGGTGATTTTGCACATCGCCCCCTTCAAGGTCCATGTATACTTACTAATGTATAATGCCTAGGTCTAACCAAAGTTTTATATAACTGTGGGCTAGCTTTCCATCCTTCACATTTCCATTCCTTTGAGATATTGGATTCCAGTTGTTTCAAGTTTCACATCAATATGCTTCATGAAAGGGTATGAGTTACAAAGAAACAAGGACCTCCTCTTTTACACACAAGAAGACGGGATAAATTAAATGTACATTATTCAGCAACAATTTCAAAGTAAAAATGGAATTTGAATATCTAGGTCTACCTGAAAGTGAGGTAAACAAGGAGGCAGCCATACTTCCCCTTCGATCCATTGGTTGTCAGTTGGTGTCCATCCTTTCCACACGGTCGTTTCTCCCTGGGGTAATGGCAAGAAAATATTTGAAAACAACATCAAAGTAATGCAAACTTACTAAACATGGAAATTCTCCTGCTTTTTCCTTGCTCTGTTAGATCTGCTCTGTTAGTTTTGCTTTACAATATTTTCACACAAAAAAACTTAAAATAATAAATATCAAGAAATCTGCAGTGTAGTGGAAAAGATCGGACATTCATCAGTGCTCCAATTACACTTCCATGTAAGTTCCTCCATGTGCTATTTTGATATAAATATTACCCTATTCCTCTTTATTCACAAAGTGCTGAAGTAACTCAGCAGGTCAGGCAGCATCTCAGGAGAGAAGGAATGGGTGACGTTTCGGGTCGAGACCCTTCTTCAGACTGATGTCAGGGGGGCGGGACAAAGGAAGGATATAGGTGGAGACAGGAAGACAGTGGGAGATCTGGGAAGGGGAGGGGAAGAGAGGGACAGAGGAACTATCTAAAGTTGGAGAAGTCAATGTTCATACCACTGGGCTACAAGCTGCCGAGGCGAAATATGAGGTGCTGTTCCTCCAAATTCCGGTGGGCCTCACTATGGCACTGGAGGAGGCCCATGACAGAAAGGTCAGACTGGGAATGGGAGGGGGAGTTGAAGTGCTCAGCCACCGGGAGATCAAGTTGGTTAAGGCGGACTGAGCTTACTGACTATGCAGCTCATATCTTTGTTCAGAAGTGTCAAAGAATTATTATCACAGATTTATGATTTTTTTTATCAGTTTTCTAATTCTAATGGTCTGCTCTCAGAATAGTGCTGAGTGATATTATCTACCATAAAATTATATCCAATGTCACGTGTATAGCCAGTGTTTTAAACAGTGTATGAAAAACAAGTTTAACCTTTTTGGAAAATAATATATAGCCAAATATGTTTAGTTTAGTTCAGATATACAGGATGGAAACAGGCCATTAGGCCCATAGAATCCATGCCAACAATGATCACCTACTTTCCACTTTTTCACCCACTCCCTGCACACTAGGGGCACGTTTTTGGGATGTGGGAACAGACCGGAGCACCCAGAAGAAACCCACTTGGTCACAGGGAGAACGTGCAAACTCCACACTGACCTGATCCGAGGACAGGATCGAAGGCGGATCACTAGCACTGTAAGGTAGCAGCTTTACCAACCGTGGAAAGATAGGTTATGGGATATTGTGAGTTGGTGCGTGATAACATTTAGAAATGTTTGTCCATAGGCTACCCGTTTCCGAAACATTAGATTTACTTTTGTTCAATGGATAAAAAAATTCCTCACCTCCTTAGTTTGTAACAATACTGTCAGTACATTTCTGCCATCAATTTGATAGAAGAATTCTAATCGGCATTTCTGTCCTGAGTTGTGGTACATGGAACTATTAAGGAGAGCAGTTTGTGAAAATGTGATGTTGTTGGCCTCGACCCAGACATAATGACCTGCGCATGAAAATGAAGCAGCGTTTTACATTTAAATGAGAAAAAGAGGAGACAATACTGCTTTTAAAGCCACTTCAACATGCAAAATCAACGTTGTTGAAATTCTATCTGTAATCTTGCTTTCTGTCTCCAAGCCTTTATCTATACTCTGGATAGTTGGATATTCTTGATTAGTACAGGTGTCAGAGGTTACGGGGAGAAGGCAGGAGAATGGGGTTAGTTTGGGGAGATAATTCAGCCATGATTGACTGGCGGAGTAGATGATGGGCCGAATGGCCTAATTCTGCTCCTATCATTTATGATCTTATGGTACTATATCCATGCATTCTAGACATTACGACCAGGGAGATAGCAACTCATAGCACCAGCTAATTTGTCAAACTCCCTGTTAACCAACAACAATGTTGCAAAAATTGCCTGGAAATAACTGTGGATGGTAATAGTAAAAGGCTAATTAGAAATATCAGGACTTGGGTTTAGTAATCAGGAATGATGCGAACAGCTCGAATCCATGTTGTAGGAAATGAGGGAATGATTCTGTGCATTAAAGTGCAAGATGCTGGTTAAAAGCTATTCAGAATATCAATACCAACTCTGATGAAAAAGAGTGTTAATCTAATGGATTCTTTATTGGATAATTTCTCCCTGCATATTGTCACAAAATGTTAATAATGAGCCCCCTCTGAATTGTCATGAAATGTCCTTTGGTCTTTCTAAACATCCTCTTATTTATCCGATTACATAGTTCTTCAGGCAAAAAAAGTTACATTTAATAACCATAATTTACTTTTATCAATCACATGCTAACTACAAATGCAGATTTACAAATGCTTACTAAATCTCCAATTCTCACAACCTTTCCTCAACTCACTTTATGTAAATTGGTTTGTGGTTACTTAAGGGCCTGTCCCACTTAGGCGACTTTAAGGTGACTGCCGGCGACTAGGCTGTCGCCAAATGTTCGCCGAGGTGTCGTGGGCGTGATCGTGAGGAGTCTTCAAAGTATCGTAGCGGATCTCGGCGCGTCGTTGAGAAATTTTCCAGAGAGAAATTTCTCGGCGACAGCTGGCTTGTCGCCAGGTATCGTACTTTATTGCGGGCGCTGTCACATGCTGTCCCGGGTTTGCTAAGTTGTCGCAGATGCATTTAGAAGCACGTACCATTAAATTAAGTAAAGTCATTTGAAGATACCATAAAATACTTGTGTTTAACCAATTTATTTACCGTCAGGATATTTGACAGGTAGATTGAAGGCGACAGTTTGACGGTCAGGTAAGCGTGGGAATTTCGCGATGTTTATGGCCATCAGCGATTACTTTTAAAGTAGATTCCCAACCCAGATATGCAACCCAGAAACCCAATATGCATCTCCCGTACATTTTCAAAGAATGCCCACACGCTTTTCACAAAAATCCATTTAACCACGTTTAAAATTAAATTTCTTAATATGGCTATTAGTAAACTGGAAGTCAATCCAGTTTATGCCTTGTTACTGTGAAGCTTGGTTTCCAAGTAACCCGGGCAAGATGTTATATTTCAAAACTCAAGTAATTACAGACTTGTCAGTGATTTCAGCGAAAATTAGGATGCCGGAGAAGCATTGATAAGCGTGGGAATTTCGCAATGTTTCCGAAGACGGTGTAATCTCTTAGCCAGGTGCTAGTTTCACAAAAAAAGTAACTTGTATCGACCTGACTCGGCACTGTCGTGGTCATTGTCATAGAGTAAAAGAAAATTTTGGCGATCTGCTACAACTTTGACAGTGGCCGGCAGTCGCCTAAAAAATTGCCTAAGTGGGACAGGCCCTTTAGTTTATTGAACGCAATTTTTTTTTAGACATTTTTTAGCAAGTTACTGAACACTTAGAATTTCCATAAATGTAGTGTGAAGTTCCTACTATACTTCTCTTTACCGTAGGTTTGGTCACAGTTAAGTTATTGTTACTTTCTCTTTCTTGCATTGCGAATGGCGCAAGGTAGAATTGCCAATTTTTACCCACAAACTGAAATAGAGGATGTTTTATACAATGCACCAGAAGTAAGTTCTCCAAGACACTTTTATTAACCTACAATATATTTTCAAGACCTGCATTAGGAATCATTTTCTTGGCTATGACTATCACAGCAGGATCGTTCCGAGTCAGCATGGATTTACGAAGGGGAAATCGTGCTTGACTAATCTACTGGAATTTTTTGAGGATGTAACTAGGAAAATTGACAGGGGAGAGCCGGTGGATGTGATGTACCTCGACTTTCAGAAAGCCTTTGACAAGGTTCCACATAGGAGATTGGTGGGCAAAATTGGAGCACATGGTATTGGAGGTAGGGTACTGACATGGATAGAAAGTTGTTTGACAGACAGAAAGCAAAGAGTGGGGATAAATGGGTCCCTTTCAGAATGGCAGGCAGTGACTAGTGGGGTACCGCAAGGCTCGGTGTTGGGACCGCAGCTATTTACAATGCACATCAATGACTTGGATGAAGGGATTAAAAGTACCATTAGCAAATTTGCCGATGATACAAAGCTAGGTGGCAGTGTGAACTGTGAGGAAGATGCTATGAGGTTGCAGGGTGACTTGGACAGGTTGTGTGAGTGGGCGGATGCATGGCAGATGCAGTTTAATGTAGATAAGTCTGAGGTTATCCACTTTGATGGTAAGAATAGGAAGGCAGATTATTATCTGAATGGTGTCAAGTTAGGAAAAGGGGACGTACAACGTGATCTGGGTGTCTTAGTGCATCAGTCACTGAAAAGAAGCATGCAGGTACAACAGGCAGTGAAGAAAGCCAATGGAATGTTGGCCTTCATAACAAGAGGAGTTGAGTATGTAGGTTAATTGGCTGGGTAAATGTTAAAAAAAAATTGTCCCTAGTGGGTGTAGGATAGTGTTAATGTACGGGGATCGCTGGGCGGCACGGACTTGGAGGGCCGAAAAGGCCTGTTTCCGGCTGTATATATATGATATGATATGATATGATAGTATAGAAGCAAAGAGGTCCTTCTGCAGTTGTACAGGGCCCGAGTGAGACCGCACCTGGAGTACTGTGTGCAGTTTTGGTCTCCAAATTTGAGGAAGGATATTCTTGCTATTGAGTGCGTGCAGCGTAGGTTTACTAGGTTAATTCCTGGAATGGCGGGACTGTCATATGTTGAAAGACTGGAGCGACTAGGTTTGTATACACTGGAATTTAGAAGGATGAGAGGGGATCTTATCGAAACGTATAAAATTATTAAGGGGTTGGACACGTTAGAGGCAGGAAACATGTTTCCAATGTTGGGGGAGTCCAGAACCAGGGGCCACAGTTTAAGAATAAGGCGTAGGCCATTTAGAACAGAGATGAGGAAAAACTTCTTTAGTCAGAGAGTTGTGAATCTGTGGAATTCTCTGCCTCAGAGGGCAGTGGAGGCCAATTCTCTGAATACATTCAAGAGAGAGCTAGATAGAGCTCTTAAGGATAGCGGAGTCAGGGGGTATGGGGAGAAGGCAGGAACGGGGTACTGATTGAGAATGGTCAGCCATGATTACATTGAATGGCGGTGCTGGCTCGAAGGGCCGAATGGGCTTCTCCTGCACCTATTTTCTATTGTCTATTGTCTAAAAGAGAAAGATCAACAAAAGTTAATGGAATCACTTGCAGACTAAGAAGCACAAGGAAAACACAGAGACATTAACTAAACACTTCTTCATGAAAAAAGTCACAGTAAACCCCCTGAAAATAATGGAAGGCAGATCTGGAGTATTCAAGGGCCTAGAAGAAATTACAACTCGTAAGAATACAATATTAGTGATATTAACAGGGCTGTCAGCTGTTAAACTCCCAAGAGCCATGGCCTGTTGAATGATCCATCTGCACCTGTTTCTATTTCTTGTCCTCTTGTGTCTTATAGATCATCCAGTTTGTGACCTGGCTTCAATCTGCCAAGCAGCTCATTTGGGCTGAGGTTAGCAATGCTGCCTCATAGCTGTAGGAATCAGATTCAAGGCTAATTTTAGATGCTGCCTGTGTGGAGTTTGCATGTTCTCCCCTATGACCAAATAGGTTTCTTCCCTTTGCACTAGTTTTCTCCCACATGCCAATAACATGCTGGTGGGTTAACTGGCCTCTGTAAATTACCCCTTGGTGTTAATAGGTGCAAGGAGAGCTGCACAGTAAGAAAGGTTGGATGAGGGGATGTTGAAATAAAAAGGAAAAAATAAGTGGGGGAATGGAACTTATAAGTTCACTCTGAGAGCAGATACAAGGTTGAAACAAATGGCCTCTTTCTGTGCCATGAGAACACATGAAAAGAGATTATGCATGATCAGAAAGCCTACCTGAAGCCCTTATAACCTGCAGAGCTCGGTACACATGAAAATAATAAATTTAAACCTCAATATTGTGAAGCAATGAACAGAATTATTACTTTGTATCTGCTCTCAGAGTTACTTAATACTTGTATGGTGACAGTTAACTTGATTTACCCAATGAAGAGTCTGTGCTGTGATCCATCGGTGGGGCAGTATTTGTGCCAGAACTATTGCCAGTTTGAATACGCTGCCATGCCACAAAATTGTGTTTCTCTTCGGAGTGCCATCCGCATAGATCAGATTCAAAATCACAAGCTGAATCTAAAGCAAAAGTGGAGATGGGGGAAATCAAATAAAATGCACATGCACGAAAATCAGGGCGAATCTATTCTTGCTAATTACTGCTTAAAGTACTCGAGATACGACAGATAAATTATACTTTCATGAGAACTGATGAAAAGTTAACTCTGCTTTTTGCTCTACTCTGCTGTGGGTTAACCTAATTTCAGCACCACAGAACTTATTTTCTTCAGCACATTGAGATCACATTTCCTGACTTGTTTATTCATACAAGGAACAATTATTTTACCACACCCAAATCTGTTCCTTAGTACCAATGACGTCTTTCTCAAATATTGTTTTTTTTCCTTCTGTGAAAGCCAGCCAACTAGCCAAGATGAAAACTGTGGTCTTTATTTATTTGTTTTAATGGATTATGCATGACTTGCAATGAAATTCCATTGAAGAAATCAAAGTAGTTGAATAGGACTTTTAAAATTGTAGAAAATTGTACAGCAAATTGGAGAGAACTGCTCGATTGTGACGGTAGTTGTCTCTTCACTGACATTTTCATGTCACTGACAGTGTGAAGAAAACAAGCGGTCTTCAGTTCTGGGGAAATCTTTCATACCCCTGTTAAACCTGACATCGTGGATGTTAGAATTGAAAGGCTGCCTCTCAGCCAAGTCACAGTTCCCCAGAAATGCAAACGGAAGGGGAATAATTTCAATTTATTTGATTGATACATGGCCCACATATGGAGATCTATTATGCGAGGAGGGGAAAGGAGTATTTTACATCAACTTTAGAAGTAGGATGATGTGCAAACAATTAATCTCATTCAGGAAAATTTCAACAGCGAAAAATCAACCTTGACGAACTTAAATATTTTCTCCCTGACCATTGTTCTATTCTTTTTTAATTAATTGGTGGACTCCCGTGGTGGACATTATCAGGAGAAGCAGCTTAAAGGGATTACTGAGCCGAACTGTGTGAGAAAATTGTGCTGGCGTTAAAGGCGGTTATTTTAACGAGGGCTAGAAATTAGGTTGTGATTAAACTCTCTCACCCACCTCGCCAGTCCCATCCTCCAGTAGGATGCCTGACAGCTTTGTTTTGTAATTTACCACTCACTAGATTGAAATTTATTGGTAATGCAAGCATTTATTCTCCACCCCTAATTACATTGAACTGAGGAGAATTGTTAAGTCTAGAGTCACATGTTGACGAGAATTGCTTTGGTCAGAAGATTGTGTTTTTTTTATAACAATCCAGTAGTTTCATGCCACCATTACTGAAAATAGATTTTACGCTAATTCCAGAAGTATCAGCTTACTTAAAATTAAATTCACTGTCCACATATAATGGATTCTGAAGCCAATCAACAATCGCACTGCCATATACAATCAGCATTGAAGTGGACCCAATTTCTCCTTATACCTTTATAAAGACTTGCATGTTAAGTGGAATCATGAAGCCTATAAGCTATAGGATCTGAAAAGGCCATGAATTGCTTTCATGATCCCTGCAATTAAATCTTGGCGTCAGATGGGTTTACGAGCACCTGGTTATGGGAAGGATGTTGTTAAGCTGGATAGAGTTCAGAGAAGAATTATGAGGATGTTGCCAGGACTTGAGGGCCTATGCTAAAGGGAGAGGTTGAGCAGGCCAGAATTTTACTTCTTGGTGCACAGGAGGATGAGGGGTTATCTTAGGGAGGTGTATAAGATCACAAGGGGAATAGATAGGGGACATGCACACAGTCTTTCACCCAGAGGTGGGGAACCAAGAACCAGAGGACACAGATTTAAACTGATAGGGGAAAGATTTGATGGGATCCTGAGGGGCTACTCTTTCAAACAGAGAGTCAAGAGTGTTTTATTGCCATATGTCCCAGATAAATAATGAAATTCTTCTTGCTGCAGCACAACAGAATATGTAAACATAGTACACTGTAAACAATATAATAAACGAGAGAAAAAAAAGTTCAGTGTATATATACACCAATCAGCCAAAACATTATGACCTGATGAGCCAAAACATTATGACCACTTACCTAATATGCTATTGGTCCGCCATGTGCAGCCCCATACGCAGCAGGGTGCAATGCATTGTGTATTGTGACACATTCCTCCCCTGACCACCATTAAAATTTACTGTGATTTGTGCCACAGTAGACCTTCTATCGGTTCAGACCAGATGGGATAGCCATTCGTTGCCCTCGCGCGTCGATGAACCTTGGGTGCCCAACACCCTGTCGCCGGTTTGTGGTTTGTCCCTCCTCAGACCACTGTCGGTAGATGCTCCCCACTGCTGACCGGGAGCACCCCACAAGACTTGCCGTTTCAGAGATGCTCTGACCCAGTCGTCTGGCCATAACCATTTAGCCCTTGTCAAAGTCGCTCAGGTCTTTACTCCTGCCCATTTCTCCTGCATCCAATACATCAACTTCAAGAACTGACTGTTCACTCGCTGCCTAATATATCCCATCCCTTGACAGATCCCATTGTAACAAGATAATCAATGTTATTCACTGATAACATTGTGTTATCAGTGTTATAACTGATATAATACAGGCGACAGTGGTCATAATGTTTTGGCTGATCGGTGTATCTATCAAGGCTTCCCTCAGCCTTCTATGCTCCAAAGAAAACAATTCAAATCTATTCAACCTCTTCTTATAGTTACTACCCACTAATCAGGTAGTATTCTGGAAAGGCTCTTTGGCACCCTCTTGTTAAAACTTTAGAAATGGACTCTTCATGGTGAATACCATCTTTCCTTGGAACACCTTTAATGCTACAGATATTATAAATCTTTAGAATGTTGTGCTAAATTATATCAGAATGAGAACACAAGACATGTAGGGTTGGAGGTCATACAGCTGTTCATTTAAACAACTACTTCAGTTCTAATTTGATCTCACTTTCCCAGCCAGTTCCCATATCACAGTCCCCTTTGGTGTTCAAAAATCTATCAACCTCAGTCTTGAAGAACCAATTCCTTCCCTCAAGACTGTTCCAAACTCTCCAGCCTGATGACATTTCCTCTTAACATTCATCCCACCAGATCCTTTCACAATTTTGAATGTGTGAAGAGCTTACCTCTTAAAACATTCTTTAAACACCAATGAGAAGACACCTATTCTCTTCAGGGCAACACTTTATCACAGGGGTTCACCTGATAATCTTTTACTACAGGCCTCCAAAGCAAGCCAGCGAGACCAATACAGCAAACAATATTTAATATTTCAGGTACAGGGGGTCAAGGTAGCCCTGTATAATCGCAGCAAGACATCCTTCTTTATACATTCCAAAACCCTTTGAGCATTGACCAACATACAACTTGCCCCTAATTGCATATCATTAACATTGTTTTTAAATCATATAAAACTTAATTTCTGCCACTTGCTTAATAGTCAAAATAAGGTATCAGAATATTGTGAATATGGAAGATTAATGCCATCTCTGTGATGTTTAAGATGATTAAATAAAATAGATGGAGTGAAACTATTTCTTCCTGAGAGAGACTTGAGAACAAGGGGTCAGAACCTTTAAGCTATTCGTAGGGTGGTAACTGCAAGCACCTATTTACAGAAATTGGAATTCTCTCCCCCAAAAGGCTGTTGAGGCTAATCAATTGAAAACTTGAAAATTGAGATTGATATTTTCTGTCAGGAAAGGATATTAAAGAATGTGGAAGTAAATTGGACAAGGCACAGATCAGCCTGATCTAACTGAGTGGCTGAACTGGTTCAAGGAATTAATGTCCCTGTGGTCTTTGAACCCTAACTGTTCTGGGCAATGTTCACAGTTCCTGACCAGAAAATAAAACATATTCTTTGGGGACATTTACCATGGTACTAACATGGTAAAATAAATAATTCCCCCATATTTCATGAAAGATATGTTCACCTTATTAGGAACACATATTTCTGTAGTCCCTTTGATATTTATCTTGCATCATTAATACCACCTTGAAAAATCATAACTTTTAAAAATAAACAATGTCAATCTTGCCTACCATATGTTTACCAAAAAATTATTTTACCTTGTATTTCAATTTTTCCTGACCCAATTTATGAATAGCAGAAGTATCTCGGGAAGATGGATCATATTTGCTGCCCAAGAGATTAATTATATTCAGATTTTAATCTGAATATAGCTCTCAAGGATTTTATTAAACTCTTCCATTTTTATCAAGCCAGTGAGATGATGATATATGCAACACCTCCACAGAGGTAGTCAATCTTAAATTCTAATCAATTCAGCCTCACTAATATTCACCACCCTTTTATTCCCAGGATAGGGTAAAGAAAAACCTGAATGAATTGAGAAATTGGACTGGGTGTCAGATTGTAATCATTTAGTTGATGCTCCAACCAACAGAACTAAAAGGGTGAATTTTAGTCACCCATATTCATCGTGGCAAGATTCCATTTCACCTTTCAATACTACTTTTCTTGGCAGCTGTTTATTTTCTTCTTTCCTTTCAATAGCGGTTCTGTTATTGACATGAGCTCCGGCAAATGCTGCATGCAGATTGCGTTAAACTTTGATTCAATTTATCTTACCCTCTCCCTTCTCAACATTAGAGTAATGTTCGCAGGTTCTGCATTATCACCGCTTTATCACATGTATATTTTTAAAAGGGTGTGTATTAAATTCCAGAAAAGCAAATTTGGTCCAATTTAGATGCATTTGTCAAGATAGCGAAAGGAGTGGAACTAAAGGATTCGCGAAAATATGAATGTAGGAGCAGGAGCAGGCCACTCGGCCCCTCAGCCCTGCCCCACCATTCGATATGCTCATAGCTGATCTACGCTGTCTTCCACTCCTGTTCTTCTTCTTAACTATATCTAAATCTGGCCTCTGCCAGCCTTGAGGCAGAGAATTCCAGTTGAACTAATTTAGTTTAGTTTAATTTAGTTTTGAGTTACAGCGTGAAAACAGACCCTTTGGCCCACCGAGTCCGCGCCGACCAGTGATGTCTGCACACTAGCACTATCCTACACACACTAGGGACAATTTACAATTTTACCAAAGCCAATTAACCTGCAAACTTTTACGTCTTTAGAATGTGTGAAGAAACTGGAGCAGCCGGAGAAAACCCACAACGGTCATGGGGAGAACGTACAATCTGCGTACAGACAGCACCTGTAGTCAGGATCGAACCTGGGTCCTTGGCGCTGTAAGGCAGCAACTCTACCGCTGTGCCACCATGCTGCCCTACCACTAATCTCTGAGATAAGAAATTCCTATTCACCTCAGTTATAAATGACGATCCCAATCTTGTAGCTATGTCCACTTGATCATGACTCTCCCACTAGTGGAAACATCTTGACATTTACCGTTAAGCTCCTTTAGGATCTTACATGTTTGAATAAGGTCATCTCATCATATTTATATAGGTTCATTGATCCTTTACTTTCAGTGAGATCACATTAGCAGTGAGAATACATTAGCATGGAGGCACAGTGGCACATTGGTAGGTTTGCTGCCTTACTGTGCCAGAGATCAGAGTTCACTCCTGACGATAGGTGCTGGCTGTACGGAGTTTGAACGTTCCCCCTGTAACCACGTGGATTTCTCCAGGTACTCTGGTTTCCTCCTACACTCCAAAGACGTGCAGGCTTGTAGGTTAGTTGACATCTGTAAATTATCTCCAGTGTGGAGGATAGAAATAGTGTACAGCGATTGGTCACACGGACATGGTGGACCACAGGGACTGTTTCCTCGGTGTATCTCTGAACTAAAGTAAACAGACCAGGCACAGACCCCAACATTAACTTCAATTTTGTGACTTTCTTTTACAAACCAAATAGAGCACTGTATTGACAGCACAGAGTCAATAAATTTACATTTATAGTTTACTTGCACAATGAATAGTCATAGAGCGATACAGTGTGGAAACAGGCCCTTCAGCCCAACTTGTCCACACCGGCCAATATGTCCCAACTACATTAGTCCCACCTGCCTGCATTTGGTTCATATTCCTCCAAACCTGTCCTATCCATGTGCCTATCTAACTGTTTCTTAAATGTTGGGATAGTTCCTGCCTCAACTATCTCCTCTGGCAGCTTGGTCCATACACCCACCACCCTCTGTGTGAAAAAAAAAATCACATTAATAATCATTAATGATCAATAAAACATTAATGTTTTTCTCCAAGATGTTTTTCTGAGTTTACTACATTGTACCTGACAATATAAAGTAAATCCAATTTTAAAAATAGTATAATGCAAAATGAACAACATCTTTGAAATCAAAACTTCAACAATGATTTATCAGGCGATTAAAATAGTCACAATCATACCTGGTGCAATGACGCACCCATAACTGAAGGAAATGTCATCAATGGTGATCCCTTCATTGGGATGAGTATAAGCAAAAATATTTCCTTGAATAACAACCTGTGGATTAACATAGCAAAGAAAAATAAACCAATACACATAGACAATCATAGAATGCAAAATCATTACTAAAGAACAGCCTCAAAATGTTACTTACATTTCCAATTACGTAAAGCACCAAATGTAACATACACTAATACTAGAAAAAGATACAAAGTGCTGGATTAACCCAGCAGGTCAGGCAGCATCTTTGGAGAACATGGATAGGTGACATTTTGGTTTGGGACCTTTCCTTCGTCCCAACCCGAAACATCACCTATCCAGGTTCTCCAGAGATGCTGCCTGATCCGCTGAGTTACTCCAGCATTTAAACTTTTTTCGTAAACCAGCATTTGCAGTTCCCTGTTTCAGTTTATTAATACTAACTTTAATTTGAATGAGCTCTGGAGATTCATATATCTATCCTGCATTTGAACACCAAATCTCTTCAATGGGAGCATCGAATATAGGAAGACCTTATTGCCTTTCATCAGATATGAATTTGTGGGGGGTGGGTGGGGGGGGGGGGTGGGGGGGGTGTAGGGATGGACAATTAACCCAAGCAACATTTCCAAAAATAGTGACAGGCAGCGTATTTTCATGATGTGATTGCCATGTAATAGTGCGGATGTGACATATCATGGTAAGGTCAGCATGGGTTAATTCTTCCACTCTTTGACCTTTCCGTGACTGCAGCAGTTGGAATCATGCTCATGGGAGCAGCCCACTACAGGCCACTTACAGATATTTTTACAGCTGGGCAGATCTGGTGCGCTGAGACCGACCCACCGAAAAAATCAAAGTACAGCTTTATTTCCGCTGAATTAATGTTTCCCCTCAAAATAACTATGCCTTCCAGAGGCCAGTGGAAATGTTATTGACAAGAGAACTTTCATTTCATATTTTTCATGGCACATCAAGGACCAGAGACCAAACAAAATTGTTATTTTGAAATGATTTTGAAATCACTCAGAAATGATTATTTTAAATGTACATCAGCAGCGTCTTAAGTGGGTGAAAACTTGGTTTTCTTTTAAAAATTATTCATCTCTGTTGATTCTCTAATTTAATGATATTTTCTAAAGTGACAGGTTGTGAATAAGTCACAAGTCAGCTGATTAACAAAGAGCTTTCTCGTGAATCAGGAGCCGTGAGTTTAGCTGAGGCTGTACTGCCTGGAGGTTTATGTCCAATAGGCAACACTAAGCACAACTGAGTTTTTCACTGCACCTTGGTACACAGGACAATAATAATAATAAAATAAACCATACTGTCTCAGAGGGTCAGCATGCTGCACACTGCCTCTGAAGTTCATTCTATCGAAGTAAATGGAATGAATTTTGAAGATACAGGCCCTCCTTTTCTTCCTCGAACAGAGAGTGAAACAATCTCTCTCTACTAACACTAACCTTCACCTGGCAGAATTTGGCCCCATCCTCAACAACTTCTCTGTCGGTTCTTCTCACATTTTCCAAGTTAAAGGTGTAGTCATGGGCACTCATATGGCCCCCAGCTATGCCTGCCTTTTGTTGATTACACCGAACTGTCCTTGTGCTAGCGTACACTGGCACCATCCCATAACTCTTTCTCCGTTAGGTTGACAACTGCATTGGGGCTGCCACCTGCACCCATGCAGAACACATTCATCTCTTCACCTCCAGGGCCTCCTCTAAACGCATCTACTGCATCCGGTTTTCCTGTTGTGGCCTCCTGTACATTGGCGAGACCAAACGTAGACTCGGCGACCTCTTTGCCGAACACTTGCGCTCCTTAGCCTACTGGATCTCCCAGTTACTAACCATTCAGGGCATCAGTCCGAAGAAGGGGTCTCGACCCGAAATGTCACCCATTCCGTCTCTCCAGCGATGCTGCCTGCCTCGCTGAGTTACTCCAGCATTTTGTGTCTCCCAGTTACTAATCATTTTAACACCTCTTCCCATTCCCATGCTAACTTTTCCGTCCTCTGCCTCCTCCATTACCAGAGTGAGGCTACATGCAAACTGGAGGAACAGCACCTCATATTCCTCTTGGGCAGCTTGCAACCCAATGGCACAAACATTGAATTCTCCAATTTTAGGTAGTTAACTCCACCACGACATCCCCTCTCCCCCCCCCCCCCCCCCCCTCCCCCCAAATCCTGGCTGACCTTGCACTGGTTTCTCCCCTCCATTGGCTTCATAATCCACAACTTTTCTATCCTCGCACCTGTCTTTTCATCTCTGGCCTTTGACCGGCAATCTGCCTACCAAAAAAATCCCTTGCATGTGTTCATCTATTACTGGCCATGCTCTGTCTCTGCCTCCCCCCCCCCCCCCTCGCCTCCCTCTTTGAGAAGCACCTCAGATTTCACTGTACCTTAATTGGTACATGTGACAATAAACTGACCTTGAAACCTTGAGATACGGTACTAATGTATAGTACTAGAAGATACAGTACAAGTGTATAGTAGTAGTACACTGAGACAGTATAGAGTCACCAAATTTGGAGCCATTTTGAAGTGCCAATTGTTGTAAATGCAGGGTTCTTGACCTGACCACGATGGCCCGTTGTGTTGGTGGCGTTGCAGGGTCGGCCTGTCTAAGTGTAGCCATGGTGTCCCTTGACGCTTCTTCACCGTCGTAGGCCATGTCCACGTGTTCAGCCTCTTGGAGCGGCACCTGATCCAGCCGAGCCCCAAGTAATTATAGGGCCTCCAGCGGCCCACTCCGCCCTCGAGGCAGTGCATTTCTTCCCGCAGACCGTCTGCTTACTGGCCCTCCATCCCTCACCTTCCTCTCTGGGTGGACAAGCTGGGCCTTCCGGGTGGGTCCCTGCTCTGCGGCGCAAGTACTAGGTCCGAGATTACTCCACTGCCATCTTTTCCATCCTGAAGTGGTAGACTGGTTCAAGACATACGTCCATTGTGATGTTTTTGCCTGTCTGTCCGATGGGTATTAGATGCCTTATTACTGTTTCCTTCATACTTAGAGGAATTTGGCACCCAGAGTGAAGATAATGTAGGTATTTGGGTGAGAATTAAAAATCAATGGCATCAGAAAATCTGGAATTAATCTGGTTCGATGAAGAAAGACACAAAATGCTGGACTAAACTCATGAGAAAGGTCTGGAGAACATGGATAGATGACGTTTCAGGTTGGGCCCCAACTTTAGACTGAATGCAAGGTGAGGAAATGAAACTTGGAAGAGAGAAGTGGGGGGGGGGGGGGGGGAGGCAGAGCATGGCCAGTAATAGATGAACATATGCAAGGGATTTTTTTGGTAGGCAGATTGTTCAGACTGAAGAAGGGTCTCGACATAAGTGCTTATGTATAATGATACTTCTCCTGAACTAGATATAAAAATGAATTTCACTGCACCTCAGTACATGTGACAATAAAGTACCATTGAACCATTTAGACATCTGAATCCAGGAAATTTGACCCATTTAGCTTTTGGAAGAAGTGAAGTGTATCAGATAAATTATACAAAATATCAGATAAATTATACAAAATTTCAGGAGCCACATACCTGAAATTTGTCTTTGCTGTTGATTTTGATAACCTCTCTATTCCATTGATTTCCCTGTGCAAACGTTTGCTTCCAAATTTCCAGCACACGCCCATCATATGGCTGGTATAGTGTGACTTTAAGTGTTCCATTCACGTGACCAAACTGATAATAAAACCTCATCTATCAAGGAAAAAGGTAGAATTGATTTAATTTCCTGTTACTCTTGAATGGAATATTAAATCCAGAGCATGTCTTCATGAATAAATGACTTTGCTTTGATGTTAATCTCTAATTTTCATCAAAGGTGTAAAAGAAACTACCTGGCAAATGTCTTTTGGAGGAAGGAAAACGACGCTTTGTAGAATTGCAAAATCCTTTGAATCACCTTCGGGTAATACGGATAAGTAATAAGCTGCAGAAAAATAAAGATCATTTATTGCTGCTTTAGCCCAAAACAATCTTATAATACTGGCAATTATTCACAGTGAGTTGAAGAACACTAAATGTTTCTAATGTTTTATCTATGTTCTGACAGCAACCATTGCTTTCACTCCCAAGAGGTCAATGTACAAATTTCACATAAGAAATGAATTATTTTTAATTTTGTCTTTCCTTAATTGAATAGGAAATATTCTTCATTCATTTTACACTCAACAGGTTCAGTCGCTGCATTCTTCCCATTGAAATTATATTTCTTCCTATGCTTTCTCCATAACCTGATGTCCTCACTCTCTCTCTCTTTCTTTCTCTATACACCCCACCTTCTCTACCTCAATGTATTTATCCATTCTTTCCTTATTATTATTTCTCTCCATCTCTGGCCTGTGCTCCATTCCGTAACCCCTCTAGGACCCTGTTCCATTCTTAGATTGGCCTCTTGCACTCCAATCAAATGCACTCTCCTCTTTGTTCTATCCATTCCTTCTCTCCAGAGATGCTGCCTGTCCTACTGAGTTACTCCAGCATTTTGTGTCTATCTCCTCTTTTTCTCCCCTGCTTCTAATTCCCCGCCTCCACTTCCTGGCACATTACATTAAATGTAACTGTAACTCCAAAATGTAATTCCAAAGACGTACAGGTATGTAGGTTAATTGGCTGGGTAAACGTAAAAATTGTCCCTAGTGGGTGTAGGATAGTGTTAATGTGCGGGGATCGCTGGGCGGCACGGACTTGGAGGGCCGAAAAGGCCTGTTTCCGGCTGTATATATATGATATGATATGATAAATGGAAGCACAGCCAATAATTTGACTTGAAGAATATGCCGTCTATTGATCAAAAGATGGCATAGATCAATAATGCACTTTTGAGTGTCAAGCAATGGCCACAGAACAGCGACCATCAATCTCTTTATAACATTGGTCTAATCTACATGATAACAAGCTCACATAACTCGTTGGATACTGAAGGCATACTAAAAATTCAAGTTCCTGGTTCTATTAGGAATTATTAATGAGGAACAATCCCAGAAATCTAGTTTATGTCAAATTATTTTAACAATGTATTCACTAGAAACATTTTTTTTCTTAAATCTGGTATTTAGAAAAATAGGCATTCATATTTGTGATAATGGAATTAAGAGTGAAGAGCCATGAAAGAGTGTTTAATTGTCATATGCATCAGGAACAGAAAAATGAAATTCTTACATGCTGCACCTTTAGACAATTGGCAATAGGTGCAGGAGTAGGCCATTCGGCCCTTCAAGCCAGCACCACCATTCAATGTGATCATGGCTGATCATCCACAATCAGTACCCCGTTCCTGCCCGCCCCATACCCCCTGACTCTGCTATCCTTAAGAGCTCTATCTAGCTCTCTCTTGAAAGCATTCAGAGGCAGAGAATTCCACAGATTTACAACTCTCTGACTGAAAAAGTTTTTCCTCATCTCCGTTCTAAATCTACCCCTTATTCTTAAACTGTGGCCCCTGGTTCTGGACTTCCCCAACAATGGGAACATGTTTCCTGCCTCTAACGTGTCCAACCCCTTAATAATCTTATATGTTTCAATAAGATCCCCTCTCATCCTTCTAAATTCCAGTGTATACAAGCCTAGTCGCTGTAGTATTTCAACATATGACAGTCCCGCCATTCCGGGAATTAACCTAGTAAACCTACGCTGCATGCACTCAATAGCAAGAATATCCATCCTCAAATTTGGAGACAAAAAATGCAAATAGTACTCCAGGTTCGGTCTCAC